>NC_056701.1:20895509-21108009 GCF_018831695.1 Puntigrus tetrazona | reverse complement strand
AAAACTATAAATGAATTACAACTTTATTAGTTTATAGGCTACTATTATAAAGTCTTACCCTACATTGTCTCAACTTTAAAATAATTTTATTTCAATATCCAAAAATATAATTTTGACACTCTTTATGTGACAGATTTTATTTCCATTCTAGAGGCAACACAGAGCACAAGTGAACCAATCATTTCTTCTCTTACTACTAATTATACAGTAACACACATACACGTCATGTCAACTCACTGTTATTTATATAATGCTTTTTCACATTGCAGATTGCATACAAAGCATCTTTACAGTATTAAAAGTGGGGAGTAGTGTGTTTAAAGGGTATGCAATTCTTCTCTGGCCAGACAAAACTAGCTGTTTAAAGTCAGATTGTGCTCATCTGGTTCTCAATGTCAGGGTGGCTACAATGACCCCAGAATAAAAAGAAGGACTAATATTAGCGTACAATGTAACAAATACGTTGTGTGTTATGGGATGTGTATAAAAACGACTGACAGACATCCCTGTGAGACAGCCCTGTATGCAGTATATTATAAATCACTGTATTTAAACCTGTCATTGACACTTCAGAAACAAATCACTCTTAATTCTCTGAAAGTCTTTTAATTTGACAGCCACATTTGAAATGATTATCCACTACCCTTCAAAAGTTTGAAGATTTTTGGAAGTGTATGTATATTTTTTATTCAGCAGGGCTGCAATCAATTGATCAAAAGTGACAGCAAAGACATTTAGAACATAACAAAACTTCTTAATTCAAATAAATGCTGTTCTTTTGAACTTTCTATTCATCAATGAAATCCAGAAAAAAGTGTCCCTGTTTCCACAAAAACATTAAGCAGCACAACAGTTATATACAGTATCTACAGTATTGGCACTACATAGTATAATGATAATGCTGTCTTTGCTGTACATAAGAGATTCCTAACAATTGTATATTAATCAACTGTTAAGAGTTGAAACTACAGAAATTATAGAATCGTCTTGCGTTCGTTACATACAACAAAGTGTGTTTCTGGATCAAGTCAGTCCTATGAGCTCACGTTTCTAAGCAGGCAGTGCTCTTCAACTTCCAAAGATGAGAAAAAACAACACTAATCCTCGAGATTGAGTGCTTCAGGCCGAATGGATCTGCAGCCCATGACATACAGTAGAGCTTTTCAGTGCTGCGATTTGGCTTCTTTGTAATAAGATTGCTCTTTCCCAGTCCAAGCAGCCAGCCAATGGGTTCTGGCTGAAAGAGTTCTCGATGTAAAAGGAAACAAGCTTGTAATGGTCCAGGGTTTAATGCCACTGAGAGGACTCAGATCGCTTACTCAGCAGAGTTCCAGGTGTGCCGTGAACTTTTTACACATTATTTATTGTTGTTTCACCGGCCTCCTCCGGTTTGGTTCAGCTTGGGTGTGTTTATTGTGATTTACAGTTTTACAGGTTGCAAATATGTAGGAATGAATCACTCTTTATGGTAAAAGATGGTAAGAAATTTACATAGACCCTCAAATGAAGCCAGCTGGGTCTTGTTTCTGGTCAAGTGAGCAATGAATGGGCTTGTTTGCTTCTGTTTATCCCTGGCCAGGTTAAATCTCAATTTTAGTAGCAAGATGTTATCTTACATTATGGCACATGCCTAACAAGGGCAAAAAAAATGCTGAAAATGCACATTTCCATTTCTTTTGCATTATGTTTAAGATGCATGTCTGTATGAATGTTTCACTAGCTGTAGCAATATGACAATGATTGACATGGTGATGCACTTTAATGGTGTTTCTGAGGCTGAAGGTGTTTTCACATGGTCATTAGCTTTACACCTGACTCTGTTTTTTATATGTATGTATCCATGATTGCAACTCCCCCCATGGCTAGACCTCTGCCGGGGGGTCTAATTTTCCCAGAGTGCTTTGCTACTCTCTGTGGCCTGTGTTAATATTGATGTGTAAAAATAGGCATGGCAGTGGGCTGATGATATTTGCCCACCTAGTGTGCCATAATAACAGGCTGTGTTTGCTCTGTGCTACCGACTGCAGGACAAGGGTGGGAGGAGAAAAAAAAAGCTGAAAAAAAGGATATTACAGAGAGAAGCATTTTGTAAGAGCCTCCACCCTGTTCACCGTACAATGTAAATACTGAGGAAAAGAGAGGGATGATTAGATGAGAAAATGAGAGAGGGGAGATAGACAGACCGAGGTCTGGGCAGAGGGAATCAGAGTAAAGCACGAATGGAGTCCAGAGGATAGAGAGAATTGGATTGTGATCTGCTGGAGGAGAAAATAAGTGAAGAAAAAGAGGGATATGAATCCTCAAGGACAGATGTGGAACTTTATGAGAATGGATAGACGTATCGCAGCCCAGGAAAGAGAGAGAAGCAGGAAACCATTAGCGTTTAAAGGGTTAGTTCACCCAAAAATGAAAATTCACCCTCATATTGTTCCAAACCAGTAAGACTTTTGTTCGTCTTCAGAACACAAAATAGGTTATTTTTGATTAAATCCGAGAGCTCTCTGACCCTCCATAGACAGCAATGCAACTAACACAAAACGTATCCTCGTAGCTTCACAAAATAACCACCAACCATGTTTTTGATTTTAGAAAATGTTTTATGTTTTTATAGAGCTTCTTCGAACAATTACACTGGAAAGTGTGAAGGAAACCATTTTCACTCATGAATTGATAATTAATGACCAAGAAACAAAGAATAAAATGAAATTCTGAAATAGCATTTCTTCGTAAAACATACACTGATAAACTATAAAAAAAAGTTTTTACATTGCAGTCAGCTAGTCATTCAGGGAACCCACTGACTGCTTTATTTGGTAAATATGAGGTTTTGAGGACCCAGATGTTCAGTGTGCATATTGTGGGCTGAGACTATTTAAGTTGCTTATTTGAGTTTTTGAGTAGGAAAATGGTTTATTCTTTAGCTAGAGAAATGTGACAAATGTGTGACAGCAGAAAAAGAAGAGAGGAGGTGAAGGTGAAAAGCACATGGAAAGTGGATGGAGTCCTTCAGGGTGGTGGGGTTATACTGAGACATTGGCATAAGCAGCTGTTGTACTGTAAATCTTTGGAAGTGAGACTGCCTTTCAGATACTCAAGGACATGGTTTGATTCCAGTAACAACCAGAAACCAAGACTTGCCAGGCTTCGGCAGTAATAGGCGTTTCATTATAGTTGAGAATTATGCAACAAATCCACTGTGAGTTTATGTAGCAATAATGTCTTCAGATACAAGATGTCAAATGTGGGCAGGCTATCTCCATTAAAAGTGTTAATTTTCAGTTTCTAATTGGAATAATACTAGCATCATGTCTTAGTGTGTTACAGTATATACCTCTTTTGCCTTGCCTTGAAAATATACATTCAAGCTGGCGGAAGACAACTGACTAACTGTTGTTAAAATTGTGTGCTTCTACCATAAGTCGCCAACGTTTGCCAAACTCACATCTTTCAAAAATGGTCTACTTAAAAGTGCATGGGAAAGATGTTTTGACAGCTGAACAGTTGGCATGATGTTAAACAACACTATAATCTATTGAATATACTATCCCTTGCAGCACTGTTTATGTTCCTGTCAAAAATTAAATGGGGTTTACGCTGTATATGAAAGCACAAGTAAGTGATAATCCAGGTAATGTTAGCAGTCAGAGTTGTAATAACTACCACCATTTACCATGTCACTGAAGTTTGCTTGTTCAGCTGTGGATGTTGTTTGCTTTCATTGAAGTGACTCTGTTAGGTAGATTAAGTTGAAGTTTTAGTGATGGCTATTCCATGGAGAGAGCACAGCTGCATTTCTCTGGGCCTTACTTCCTGCATAAGGATTCAAGTCTACTTCATATAAAAATCATGTTTTTTTTTTTTTTTTTTTGTTTGTTTGTTTTTTTCCTGTAAATCATTTCAAGTAGGCATAGACTCACTCTCAGGCATAGAGTAATGGCAAGTTTTGTGTTTCTCCACTGATTATTATTATTCTTTTCTTTCCTTCCAATTCTTGACTAATTTTTCACAGACATGGATAATGTACATTGAGTTGAGACTTAAAGCAGTCTCTGATGCATTTACTAAGGTCCTCCATTACACCCAAAGGAGAGTGGTCCCAAGCTCTGTCTTGTTTACCCATAGCTTTAAAGTGATGTTTTTCTTTTTCAGAACCCTGTTGGGAATACAGCCGCTCAGTGCATTTGAAAAATGGTTACTATGACGTCAACACTGACACATTATCTGCTTTCTGATTTGCAAGGTCCCAACATACTGTATGTTGCTTTCTCTGTGTAAGTCGAGTAGAGCTGACGCCATTTCTAAATTTCTAAATTATACGCATTTTGACTACTGTTCCAATTTGTATTATTTTTTTTTGTTTGCTAAGGCTGCATTAAAAAAAAAAACTCAACAAAATAGTCAAGTTAACTAAGATATAAAATGTTTTCTTTTTAAATATATCTTTACATATTCATTATTGTGACGTCAAAGCAAAGTTTTCAGCATCATTATTTAGTGTCTCATGATTCTTCAGAAATCATTGTTGATTTGGTGCTTAAGAAACAGTTTGAATTATTAATTTGAAGTCATTGTAACACTTTATTTGGATAGCCCGCTTTAGATGTTCTGCTAACAGTAAGGGTGTATTGTTTGGTTCGACTGAAAAAAAAATACCTTTGGTGAAAACCTTTTGGGCAGGTGTGGATACAGCAATGGCGTTCTGGTGCACACTAAACAACCAAACCAAGACTCAGCTGAGGTGAGATGGTCTCCGTTCGGTTCCAAACATGTTCTCACCCCCAAGTAGGCACATTATCGCCACTTGGTCAGGTCTTTTTGGTGTCACTTTTTGACATGACGTCAGCTTCACATTCTCTATACTCGCTGGTTTTAAGTTTCACTTTTGCTTGCTTTGTACCTAGGTCGTCGTCTGAGCAGTGCCACTGTTAGTGTGCCATGTATAAGAGCATGCTCATATTGTGTTAGCAAGTGATAACAGGAAAAACTCTCCATAATTTGGCTTTTTTTGAACAGTTTTTTGAGTTTCTGTCCAATGAATGGACGACCTTATCACAGGTGTGGTTTTGTTTACAATTTCTGGCTCAGCATTTAAATTATGAAATTATTTATATAATACATTCTAGGCTGATTTAATGCATAATGTTACAAAATGTTATATATGAAGTAAAAAATAGGTACATAACGCTCTCTACTTCTTGAAAAGTGAGATATGTTATGTTTTGCCGCAGCCAATCTGAAAATACAGTATGCGCTCCCTTTGAGTGAGATTTTTACTGAACATGGTTGAATTCCACTTTGCAGACACTATCTGGCAATTGGTTCACTTCATTTCCCGATTCCATTCTGCCATGATCTCACAATCATCTCCTCTACACTCTCTACTCTCCCTATCGATAAAAGTGGCTAAAGGACCAAGAAATTGACTCTTGAGGTATTAGGGCATTTATCGGCGTGCTGACTCTTGAACAGTGTGCGCTAATCTAATGTAGCACAGCTGTCTGGGGTTACATCGCTCAGCTTGACAATTGACTCTAGAGAAGAGAACCCAACTCACATAAGTGCAAAACTTCATTGTGTATCCAAACTCTGATAAACAACACGTTGAGTATGAATGGGTTTGGATATCCTGCGGAGCTATTAAACTCAAGCTTGGCGCTGTGAAAAGTACAGAGAGCGAGAGAGTGAGACGGCGTGTGACCAAAGGAAACGGAGAAAGCGCGTGCTGCTGCAGGATTTCTCAAACTGTGTTGCCCATAGCGACAGTGCTGGCCAGTCGCCGTGGTTCCCTGCGGTTGAAGGTCGATGCTGTAGCGTCCAGGGCTAAAAGCTGCTCGGCCAGTCCCGCACATGCTAATAGAATTAGCGTGCCATCTGTTAGCGAGCAGCGTGCCAGCCTGGACCCCTGCTAATTATGATATAATATCAGGAGCAAGAGGCAGATGACTTTTAGGGGCTAGCAATTAAAAAAAGAGATGTTGAAAAATAAGAAAGCAGAAAAAGGGGTGAAAAGAAAGTTGAGATGAGCCGAGGACAAATGCATTGCCTTAAACAGGTTGGCTGGCTAAAAGAGGATAAAAGAAAGCAAATATTTGACAAGTAGATTTGTGTGCGGGGAAAAAGGGAAAAAAGGAAGGATATTATCCTAGAAGGAATCCCAGAACGGATGGGGAAATGTGCCAGTGTTTCCTCTAAGCCGATAATGCTCAGTGTCTTTTAAACATATCTTTCTTAAGTCTGGCTTAACTACGCTGCCAGGTGATGACTGCTGAAAATGGCAGTGTGACAGTAGTCCAACAATGACAGTGTGTTAAAAACACAGGCCTGCAGCCTCACTGCTAGGCACACACACACACACACACACACACACGCTTGAGGTGACTAGTCGTGTTTATCTAACGCTCGAGGCAAGAGAACGTTTTACTCTGTAGGTCCAGAGGAAGAGACGAGCAGAAGGAACAGATGACAGCAGCTATCAGAGGGTTTTGGGCTTTAGTCATCTCTTAACAGGCTGAAGCAGTCCAAACAGTGCGCCTATGCCATGAACGCAGGAGACAGAGACAATTAGCTGTGGATGCTGATGGTTTTTCAACACGCGTCGATCTCTCCGTGGGGGGAAAAGAAATTCACCCAGAAATTTAAGTTGTGGACCACAATGGATGTTGACTTGTACTGTTAGGATTTGGAGCAACATGAGGGTGAGCAAATGTTTTTCAATTTCCGTATGTCCATGACATTTTCCTTTAAACTGATTTATGTAGGTGCCAGGTGTAACCTTAGTAATTGTCTGGACAAGATTCAGAACGTCTTTAAAAAATGCACTTCCACTTTTCTAACATTTCAAACGGCAAATAAAAACATTTCTTGATTTTATCCAAAATTCAAACACCTTTTGTGCACAAAACATACCCAGAATGTCACAAAATGCATTTCACCAAATACTCAAAACTTTGGATGAGATATGTTTGGGGATTTTGTGAAATGCATTCTATGACATTTTGGGTGTATTTTGCGCACAAAAGGTGTTTGGATTTTTAATTTTTTTATTTGTGCACCAAAATTTGCATACATTACATTTAGTCATTCAACTTGACACAAACTGTAGTTAGTACAATGACATCAATGACGTGATGTCACCAATAAACTAAAAAAAACAAATTTTTATGTTTTAGAAAAATTATTTTGTGTGAACCAAGGCCCCATTAAGTTGATGAAAAATATTAATATAACAATTTAAAATAATTGTTTTCATATATTACGGAAGGGTACCAAAAAAGTGGTGCCATTTACAAATTGAAACATAACTGCGCACTGTACCGAACCGTACCACTCCATGGAAATGAGCCATATGTGACATTTCCATAGTGACGTGATCCTGCTACCCATTTTTTTTTTTTGTATTGACTGCAAATCCACAAAAAACTAATGTTCCCCTTTACCATAGGGAGCTTTTGCTTTCTGGAAGACGCCTGTCACAAAGGTGTTATGCAACATCAACTTAGCTAACTATTACATAATAAAATGTCACAGCACACGCTATTCACTTTCTCGTTCACGCACACCATGGCTTTAATAATAAGTTTTGTATGAAATCATGACCTTTTCTCCGCGTTTTGTCTAGACGTCTGTATGACTCTACACACCATAAAACCCCAAGAGACTGAGTTACAAACCGCTCCGGTAATGAAATCGTCCACTTTAAAGCCTACAGCTTTCATGTTTGCTCTCTGAGATGCTCATTTTCCTCATTTCCTGTTTTATATATTTGCTGGGGTCTCATCCCAGCATGCTTTGTATCCGGCTAGGTGACCTTGCAGCGGCCCGGCGGAGAGCTCTGAAGTGTTCCTCGTTAGATGAGAGTGCTGTCTGTCTCCTTGTGTTTTCGGTTGAAAATGATGCCATTACGCCTGCTCGCCACCTCTCTCTGTCACCCTAACGAAGCACGGGCCGCTGCGTCGCTCACGCTGGCACGACAGGTGTGCGGCTGCAGCTCGCGCCGGCAGTGACTGAAGACTCTCGGCTCGCTGCGGGTCCCGCATCTTTCCTCAGACTCAGCATGCGAACGCCTCTTTTTTTTTTTTTTTTTTTTTTTTTTATGGCCCATGTGTCATACTCTCCTCTAAACAAGGAAAGAATGTACTGTCGATAAGTTATGTCGGGATTGTTTTAGTTGTACTGCATGGATTCAGGTATGCTTTCCGAGTCGATGCTTGGAAATGTCATTAAACTTCATCCGGAGCGCTGTTGCTTTGTGCACTTCAGGTAAGCGAAAGTGAGTTTGGAAGACTTTGTTAAAGCATGACGAATTTCAAAAAGAAAACGAAGACCTTGTTGAAGGACTCTCTCTGTCTGTCCGCTAACTTTCTAATCCAATTTACTGTGACGTTGTGATTGCAGCTCTCTGTTGTGCTGTAAGTGTATTAAAACGCCGCCGTCTGACTGCAGGTACTTTATGATTAGACTACGGTGAATAATATAAAATAAAACAGAGTCCCGGCGGAACAAATCGTGTAAGTGCCGCCACGCTTTTTTTTTTTTTTCCAGCTGACCGTTCGAGTTGATTCGACTATTCCCCTTGAGGTAAAAGGCCCATTCGACATCATCCGAGGCCTTAGCTGTCTGTCAGATGCCTGTCTGTAATTTGTGATTACAGCACAGGCGAAGGGGGTGGCAGAGATTAATTCAATCCAACCTACGAATCTGATTGCCTGCATTTGCATATTAATGAGAAAAGCTCCCAAATGTTTTTTTTTTTCCTCCCAGTGTCCTCTCTTTAACTTCGGCAGGTGCTGAGGCAGAAGACTGATTTTAAAAATGAGAAGAAAAATCTGATATTTACAGCACTTGCGTCTGGCGATCGAGGGTCAGTGTCTGCTTGCGCATGGATTTGCATAAATCTGCATGCGGAATGAGAGGAGACGCGCTAGCCGATTCCTCTTGGATTCCCGTCTTCATTTAGTCCCTTTTAAGAACGAGAGCGAGTGAGAGAGAGCGGGAGAGCTCTGGAGGGGGCCTCATGGATCCTCTCCTGAGCAGATACACATGTAATTGTGCGTTCAAATGGGTGTAAATAAAAGCAAAGCTGAGAGGTAAATACAGACTCTCTCTCTAATATGCCATCTGCTGACTGTGGGAGCTTGCAGATAAATCGGGCTTGTGATGGCTGTGTGGAAATGCTGCCGGTGGTCTCCTCTCTAGTCCCTCGCTTTCTCATTTCCCCTACATGCTTTTTCTCTTTTTACAAGTGTGCGCGTTCAGAAAAAGAATACCGGAGAGTTGTAACACATTAGTTGTGCTCCAAAACCTAGTGAGCTTTCTCGCTGCCGACCAAAATGAAAATTGCCTTCTAAAAGCTGGAATACACTACATGACTTGGACAGGCATTTAACATCAGCCATCATACACTTACCACACTTAGACTTCTGCTTTGTGACACACTTCCGAGGGAAACACAATATTGAATGAGGTAACTAGAGGGCATGACTTGTTTTTTTCTACTTTGAATTGATTGGATGTAGTGTCTTTCAGAAATGAACACTGACAGCTGGAGGGGCGTGGTTAAGGAAGTCACGATGACACCCAAGACGTCATACTGACATCATCAGAAAACACCAGTCATTTAACAGGGGAGCAGCATTTTCAGATTTTAAAGAGTAGGAAGGCAAATTTTATTTTTTTTTTGATTGACTCACCATAAAACTAGCAATGTAAGCTAACAAAATAAACAGTCAATTTAGATTTCACACAGATTTTAACGTTGTTCCAATCACAACAAACCCATCCAGAAACATGCGTCTTATTGCTAGAAGACACGTGACAAATGAAAACAATATTTAGTTTATTCCAAAATCGGCTGAAAATAATCAAACATGTTTGATCTCCTTCGACTGGACGGATCGAAAATCGTAGTCTGTCACCATCATACACTAAGTGATTTTTCGATGAAATCTGTCAACTCATATCTGCAGTCTGGCTCTGACTTTCGGCAGCTTTGTAAATCGGGGGAGATGGGGGGGAAAAGTTGTGTGATGTGTTCCAGCCCCAAGGCAGCAAACTAACTGGTATGGTACCTTAAAAGTGAGTGACTTTGAAAGCTGTATACAGTCATTTTACTGTGTGCTCCTCACACAGAGTTTGCAAGACATTCAGTGCACTATTTGATAACACTATGCTATAAGGTTTTATACATTTACTATAATCCAATAGCTATCAGTAACTAAGTTAACAACAAATTTATTGATCATCTTAATTTTTATTTCCAAGTGCACCACTGTTCAAATGACAATATATATATATATATATATATATATGCATGCATGCATGCACATTGTATTGCCAAAAGTACTCTCATATGAATTTAAGTGACATCCCATTTCTAATCCATAGGGTTCAATATAGTCCACCCTTTGCAGCTATAACGGCTTCAACTCATTTGGGAAGTCTGTCCACAAGGTTTAGGATGTAAGGTTTACATCTGTAAGCCTCGCATACATCCTAACTGTAATTTGTTGAAAATATGGTATCTTTAAAGGCAGCATATGTTGTCTGTGATGCCTTAAAATGCCTCCTAATAGCTTACTCTGTTTTGGACAGTGAGATGAATCATCCATGTCACCATCCATTAACATGATCACAAATCAAATGATTGAAGTTTCTCCTTAATGACTCGGTATGAATTAAATATATATACATACATAAATACGCCAAACAATGGCTGTAGCTCTTTTCCAATTGGTTAAACTGAAACTGTTACAACTCCCCTTTAAAACGCTCTCTGACATCTCCTTGTTCAAGACCGGCATCAAACGTTACTTTATTTGTTCATATGTTCCACCTACCCAGGTCATGTGTTGAAGTTCTAGCAGGTGGTTTTTATGTCCAGACACACTGGGCAGTCATGCAACGCCTCTCAGATTGTGTCTTGTCATTCCACTCTGGCTTCTGCTGTGTGTTATGACTTTAAACGGCAGCGTCTCATGGGCCGTTGCCTTGTGGCTGTGCTCGCTTGCCACGCTGTTTTACGAGCGCCAATGTCAGGCCGTTAAGCGGGCACGCTCTTTTGTAAAGGTTGTCTGCCTCTTAAATGCTGTCGACTTTATTGATGTGCTTCTCTCCCCCTCTTTCTCTCTCTCTCTCTCTTCTCTTCGCACAGAAATATGCTGGATGGCCCTGGTTGAAATTCAATTCTTCAACACAAGCCGTTTATTAAGGAGCGAGGGCAGGCTGAGAGTGGAGACTGAGGCGGGGTGAGATGATAAAGCAAATTAATGTCCTCCTTTCGCCACTAAACGCGCACACACACACACACACACACACACACACACGCTCGCTCGCTCGCACATAGCGATGCTATTTAGCGAGCTGGGGGTGGGGGGTGGGGAGTCAGTGGTTGTAAACAGGACTAGCGGCGTGAGTGGGAACACAAATCACTGCGTATGACTGTCTGTACGCTCTGCCCGAAAACACTGCCGAGGACATGGAGTGAAACGGGCTGTCAATCTTCCCTGCCGAGCGGGGAATTAGAGCGCTGCCCTCTCCACTGCTTAACCTTGTGCTGTTGGGCTTATCAGGGAGAAATGCCTTTACGCTGCTGACATCTAGACAAATAACACATCACCTCACGCTAACCATAAAATATCTCGTCAATTATGCTAACAACAAGCCGCCGAGGCTGCAATAGCCTATTACTTTAGCTCTAGTAATATATGAGGTCAAACTTAATATTGCAGGGTTCATGGTAATGTGTAGGCTATATGTATTCTTGAAATTACACATTGATGTCCTTTGTGAAAATTAAACATTTGAGGGTTGTATTAATGCTGAAATGCTAGAACACTAAATGTTGTTCTGTTCCGTAGAATATGTGACAAATATAACGTTCAGCATTTTAAATGAAGGTAGGCTATATGACCAAAATCACGATAAGAGTCATTAAGAGTCATATGTATACACGTGTGTGTGTGTGTGTAAACAAAAATTTTTCTTGACACAATCACTGTCACATGCACAAGTCTCCACAATAGAGAAAATCATTAAAAATCTCTACTGGATTTTAATAACAGCTAGTGCTGGCACAGACTGTATTTTGGTCAGGTTTTATTAAAGACACACAGTGACAAATTAGCGCTGAAAATGCACGGACAGGGTTATATTTGTGCCTGACCTTATTGAACATGCATTTGTAAGAGTTTTCTTCTTAGGCCCAAAATGTATCGGTGGAGAATTTGAAATGATTGGTGGAACACCATTTACTAAAGTTTACGTTCATCAAATTAGCCTACTTGTATTCAACAGTCATTGCTCCAGTCATCAGTGTAACATGATCCTCCAGAAATAACGTTCAAGATTTACTATTATGATGAACAAATATTTTATACCTTATATTAATACTAATTTAAGTACTATTAGGTAGATACATTTTCACTAGCAGTCCAGGACTTTGCTTTGTACAACACCATCAATTATCATATTACATTAACACCAACATTTTAATCACTTTACATATTTGATGATCATATGATGCAAACAACAAAATTGGCAGTGAATCGCAGAGCCTGCTTTAGGCTGTTTGGCTGTTAGCGTTTGTGTGTTTGTTTTATTTTCCTGCTTGCCAACAATTTAGGCAGATTTATGTTTATGATGGGGGTTGATGAAAAAATAAAACGAGAAGAGATGAAAACATGATTTATTAACATCACTCCATGACTCACTGCATCCCCTCCTCTCCTCTTGCACTTTTCTCTCCAAGTAGCTAATAACCGCTAATATAATAATAACAGCAGGAGGGAAGCAGGGTTTCCAGTGTTTTGGGGTGACAGACAGCTTATGTATGCTTTGGAGTTTGTATTCATTTGCTGTATGTGTATTTATGGAAAAAGTACTAATGTGTTTAACAGATTTGGCATTGGCTTTTCAGCTGTTGTTGAATATAAGTGTCTTTTTGTTATTTTTAGCAAGTTGCATGGCATTAAAAATAGGTTTGTTATATTATGAGCAAATTATGGACATTTTTTAACTTAATTAAATGATATTTTGTTTTGCTTCTTTAAAACATGCATTTTTCTCACTCCACTAATAGACATATATTGACCACCTCTTTCCATCTCTCCGACTATCTGTGTGTTTCTTTCTCTCTCTCTCTTCAAATCATGTTCAGTTAAAAAGCAGAAAGCGAGGTGAAGGAACCGAGGCGGTGGAGCTGAAGGCTGAGCTGAGAGCAGCTGTTTGCTAGCGGTGCGCTCCTCTCAGGACTGTTCAGGGATGTATCGATTGTTGTCTGCACAACTCTCTCTGTTGCACAACACTAGTGCTCATTCATTTATCTTCTGATAAATGAATTGCCTCCTTTTGTTGATCTATTTTCTGATCTCTTCCTGTCTCAATAAATCCCCTGTATCCTGAATATACTTTTCTCTTCTGTAATAATAGTCTGGAGCTGTTTGCAATCATGGGTTCAATTCAGTGGGTTAGAATGAGGCCTGGGTTTATTGCTTAAGAATATAATATTGCTCAATATAAATGTAATGCAAAAGTTCCAGTGTGTGCAGTGGCACATAATGGTTGATGCTGTATTGTTTTTTTTGTAATACTGTACTTTTTTATTTTATTGATGTAGAGAACTGTTGCGTACAGACAATATCAGACACAAAACATTTTAACCTGAATATTTGTAATAGTATTTAGCGTTCATTTTGGATTACATTAAGATGAAAGACTGGCCTGCCATTGTTCTGTTTGTTCTTTTGTGTCTTATACAGTATGTGAGCGACTGAGGGGAGGTGCTGCAGAGAGGCAAGATGACTTATGTATGCAAAGGCTCTTTGCTGCTTTTCATTTGCGAAGGGATTTACACAGACAGATTCTGGGAAGTAATATTCGGTGAAGTGGCCGCTCTGTTTTTCGTCCTGCGTTAACTGGCCTATACATCTCCATCCCTCTATTCCTCTATCTATCTCTACATCGTTCCATTTTTTATTTCCCCCTTGTTTTAAACTCAATTTTCCCCTCCAAAACTCACTCGTCAGCATATGCGCTCTGACTTTCTCGAATGTACCGCACCCTCTCCAATTACACACACGAGCACACACACACACACACACACACACACACACACACACAGTATCACCCTCTCCATCTCAATTTTATTTACTCTTTGCCTGTTCGCATTGCTTCCCAGCTGCGTGCGTGCGTGTCTCTCTCTGTCTGCCTACTGCGTCTTGTCCCTGTTTCCGTCTCTGTTCTCACCTCCCGCTCTTCCTATCCATATATAACGTGATGTTATTAGTATTCATAGGTATTTGTATGTAAAGTAGTTCTAGCACAGGTTCATTTTTTTGTATGTTTGGACAGACACACTAAAACAGATTGGCAGCATCTAAAATGCAATTCTTTTTATGCAAGAACAACTTTAAGATGTCAATTTTAACAAAATCTTTTACGATTTACAGAATACTGAACTCGCAGAATGATTAGATTAATTGATTTTGTTGTATTGTGTTGTATTTAAAATTTCATTTTTATAATTATATTAATTCTGTGTTTAACTCCATAACATTTAAAAATATATACTGTAATGTTCTACTCGTGTTCATACTTGATGTCATGATGTAAGGTTAATATATGTATTTTCATAGAAATAGAAAATAGTGAGAGAATTATTTATTAAAATATTTTCCCATCCATTGACAGTTTATGCATACTGTAACACTGAAAATAAATTAGATTGAAAGACTAAACTACATCTGAAAATCTGAGAAAAAAGGACTTTCTCAAGGAAAGTTACTCAAATGCTGTCATTGTGCATCCAAAAAGGTATGTTTATATTTTGCACACAATCAGCTCATCCTGCTTATCCTCCTCTTCTGGACTCTTTCATCCCTCTTTCCCGCCTCTTTTTTTTCACCCCTCTTTTCCTTGCTCCTCTGCTCCCTCGAGCAGATGGTGTGAGGTTGGAGGTGGACAGGTAACAGACGACCCCATGTCCCTACTGATCACACATGCCCTGCCCAGGCCCGTGCTGTCCTCCCTCCTGCTTTCACTGTCTCCAGCCTTTCGACCTCCCTCTCTCTCTCTCTCGCTCTCTCTGTCCCTCTGTCGCTCTCTCTCTCTCTCTCTCTCTCTCTCTCTCTCTCTCTCTCTCTCTCTCTCTCTCTCTCTCTCTCTCTCTCTCTCTGTCCCTCTCTCACTTGCTCTCTCTCTCTGTCCCTCTCTCTCTCTCTCTCTCTCTCTCTCTCTCTCTCTCTCTCTCCCTCTTCCTCTCTCCCGATGGTCCGCTCTGTCTGGCCAGCAGCAGATGGTGGAATGGATCAGGAGGAGACGTCCTCTAACCCGGGACTGAGTCCAGAGATCATAGACCGTCCCATCACGGCCCAGTGGAGCTGGACCACAGCACTCTGTGTGTGTGTGTGTGTATTTCTATTTTAATCACTACAGCTATGAGGCTGATGTAATTTGTTTGGCAACATAGAATATTTTGCAAGAAGTGTTGCATACTTGCTACTTTTTGGTGTGTGAAGACAACATGAAGTGAAAATTAGTGTATAGTGTGTAATGTTTTGGATATTAAAACACTTTCTGGTATCCCAGCTGAGTATGCAGATGAAAATATAAGCATTTAATTTCCCTAGAAAGTGCTCTGTTTGTCTGAGCAACCCAGCACTGCTTAGTTAGTGGAATGAGTTTGGGGTGGGACTGTGGGTTTAACTGACTAGTAATATTTTGGGTGGGATTTATTCATTATTGTTTTTGCACTTCCCTGTACACTTTTTCAAAGATGACATTTTGCATGATATATAGGAATTATGTGAATATCTATCTGTCTTTATGTATATAAAATATATATTCTTCATTATTTAAATCAATATAAATATTAGGTTACAACTACATGTCAGTTAACATAGTATGTTGTGAACCCATCAAAATAAAGTGTTAAAAGTTAAGTAGACAGTCTACTTATACTCTAATGACGGCTAGAAAGCATGTAGTTGCAGAGTTACTTACTGTTAGTAAAATGTCTAAAGTGGACTATCCAAATAAAGTGCTACCAAATATTACTCTGTTTTGTAAGCAGGTCTCAAAAGGTATTAATATACAATCGGTTGATTTTTATCATTTAAAGTCTGATGTGATTTCAACACTTTTCAAATTGAATCATCTGACATTTAAGCAATGATACTGATAAATAAGGAATGCATCTTCCATTTAATTAGTAATATCTTGATACAGAGACAAGAAAGAAAATTATATCTCTCATATATATGTCTCGCTATGCTGTGGTTGAAAATAACTCTTATCATGGTAAAGGTTATGTGGGCAATAAAAAAAAAATCTGTAAGCAACTGTGGAAAAGTACAAAATCATGATTTTGGTGACAAAACAAAATTCATATCAAATATTTGTAACAGTACTTTAATACCTCAGGAATTGATTGGGTGGTTAAAAAAAGTGACCCTAATGAATGCAGATGATTGAACCTTAGTGGGTGAAAAATAAGACTTTGTGACAATGAATTGAAAAGTTATTGGATTTTGATTAAACAGGATTTTTACTGTGGAATACAAAAGAATTGTGTGACGAGACGAGAAAGTGCATTAATATATGGGTCATAGTTTTGATTTCATGTTAAATTTTTAAAATTCAGCCTAGCAGATGAACAACCGAACGCCATTCATCAGCTCAGTAGCAGTTTTTAGTGGTTCCTTCATTTTAATTTCTATTCCCCGCGCACTGACTCACCCTCCCTCTCTTTCGCTCGGTAATGACGTTCGAAACGTGGCGCTTGTAAGCAGTCTCGACCTCATTCTTATGTGACATTTGTACACACATACAGTGTTCTTTTGCCTGTCACAGGAACACAAAAACTCCCTCCTCTCACACACACAAACCACCCACACTGACATCTTATCTTTTGATCCTTTTGTTCTCCGCACACCTGTATGAATTATTTTCTTCCGGCTTTTATCTCCTTCTCTTCCCCAGAGACTTACAGGAGCAAATTCATTTTTTTTTTAATTTTCAAAAAATTAATATCACGCCCAATAGAGCAAAAGAGAGTGAAATGGAAAAAGAAAAGGCAGAATGAGAGACGGACAGATGGAAGGAAACAATAGAAGAATAGTGGGAGAACGAATGAGATGGAGAGTTTTAATTCACAGGCCTGGTGGGATGTCTTACCTCATTTCCTCTCCCTTGCTGGGTTCTAATATGAACTATTAGAGCGCTGAATGATATTAAAGGGCTAGACACGTGTGTGTGTTTTTATATATATATATATATATATATAAAAATATATATATATATTACACACACACACTTAGAAGATGTGTGTGTGAGCTCCAGCTGAGTCGAGATGAGTCTGTGTGTGAGATGTAAGCTGTGCTGGGGACTGTAGCCCCCCCACCTGCCCTCTTCTGCTCGGGACCCCCGCCGAGACAACCATCCAAAAGCTGCGAGCGATAATGGGAGATTTGACTGGCCACGCACACCGTGTTCCCATTATATGAAATCTGTTTTTATTCCTCTATATCTGAAAGCCCTTTCCCTCTCTTCCTCATCCTTGTTTTCTTTCCTCAATCTCATTTCTCTGGGCGTCTCCTCCCCCGTTTCATTTTCTCTCTTGGAAAGTGTAATTACGAATATTTGTCCTTACATGGGCGGGAATCATTTTCTCATTATGAGCTCTAAATAAAGTCCTTTGTGTGTTTTCGCGTGTCTCGATGCACACTCGTATAACGTAGCATGCTGCTAATATTTGCCGCTTTCATGTGATTTAAGTGATAGACAATACGATTTTGGAGGTAGATGTATCAATGCATATTAAATTACCCGTCAGTGCGTTATCTCAGAAGACTTTGTGCTTCTGGGCTTTTCGTGGGTTACAATTCAAAAACATAAAGGTTGAAAAACATAAAGGTTGGTGTCATTCTTGGTTTTAGGATGGTAATTCAAGTCCTTAGCTCAACAGATCGTTTCCACCTCTTCACGAAGTTGGTTGCTTGCAAGTTTAAATGTCCTGTCATTTGCTCTTTGTCTTGAAATATCTGATATGGCGTCATTACTTGTCACACATTCTGTTCTCTGTATTACCTGATTTAGACTCTGTGTCGTGATGATTCATTCACTTAATGTCCCAAAGTCCAAAATAAATATGATCTTTGGAGATTTACGTCTCTGCCGTTTTGAACCAATCAGCACCATAAAGTCTTCAAAAAGTTTAGTGTGACAGTCCCCTAGTGTGTTTTGTGTGAAGTCTGTACTAGTCCCTATTTGGCTGATTATATCAGTGTTGCTCTCTAATGAGTGTTTAAAGCCATTTATGAGTCAGTCTACATGTGACACCAGCAGCAGGAGATCAGATCACACTACACACACACTTCAGCGCTCAGAAACACCAAAACCTAATAAACCGACTGTCTGTCTGTCGTTCTATCTGTCATTTACATTGTGTTCTGATTGGTGATCTATTGATTGATCATTCTGTCTTTCTATTGTGAGTTGCCTAACTGTAATTTTGTCTGTCATTCTATCATCAATTTCTCTTTCATTCTATTGCTCTATATATCCTTATAAAGTTCTGTCCATTGAACAAACTATCAATCTACCACTCTGCTGTTCAATCTATCATTCTGTCATTCTATCTATCCTCGCACACAAAGTAAAAACATTTAAACTTTATCAAAGCCACTCTCCACGTTGGAACTGGGGTGCAGAAAATGTATGTGTGTGTGTTTAATAAAAATAGCTCTTTAAATGAGCCTGCAGGAATCAGGCATGTCCGTACACAACGATACGATGAGATTAGAGAGAGCTCACAGCTAATATAGAGGATGCGAAGGGGGAGAGTGAGTGTATTTGTGCATCTGAGCATCAGGGGTGAATGTCTTCAGATGTTTTGTTATACGTGTACTTGAATATTAGAATGACTCGGCGGTAGGAAACAATGTGTGCTGGTCTAATAGAAAAAGAGAGAAAGACAGATGCGGTTTGTGTATTGTGTGTGTGATATTGAGGGAGGCAGTTGGGCTTTGTTGCTGAATGATGAGGCTGGATTGATCATTGCTTCTGGACTCTTACCATAGATGTCTGACCAGCTGGCTGCTCTTCTCTCGTCCACACACACACACACACAC
Organism: Puntigrus tetrazona; assembly: GCF_018831695.1. Taxonomy (NCBI): domain Eukaryota; kingdom Metazoa; phylum Chordata; class Actinopteri; order Cypriniformes; family Cyprinidae; genus Puntigrus; species Puntigrus tetrazona. The sequence continues at coordinate 21,088,885 of NC_056701.1, read as the reverse complement.
ACACACACGCGGTGCAGGTGGTTAAGAGGCGTGATGCAAAGAGCTGAATATGTGTGTGGATGCTTTTGATGACAAAAGGGTGCCATGGCATGCACACACATCATCAAATACACACACACACACACACACTTCCTCTATAAGCGTCATTGTGAGACTCTGCAGGCTGCTCTTGTACACAGTGGGATGAGGGCTTGTTACGAATCCATCAACATGTGTCTGACTTTTTTTGTATTTTAAATTTCATGTCCTGTTTCTCAGAGAGTCTTTAAGGACATTGTAATAACTAGGAAATGATTTGCAATTTTAACGAGGACAGATTATAAAAAAAAAATGTAAACATTTTCCATGAAGAAGCATTGCTTCTGTTTGGGTCATAAAATAGGAGGTATATAAATGCAATTAATTTTCATATTCTGACAGTCTAGAGATGCATTCTTGTATAATGTGTGTTTTTATGCTGAAGTACAAAATGGTTATGTTAAAAGACAAATATATGACAGACTTTTCTGAAAAAAATGCATGCCTACTTTGTCATTTGTAGGGTTAATCTTTCAATTAATATTCATGTTTTATGTTTAAGTATTTTAAATGTAAAATATTATTTCAACCTCAAATGAAAGTCATGGTTAAGTGAGATCTCAAATATGTGTCCATGAAAGCATCTAAAATGTACTAAAATGATGTATGTGATTTGATGCATTTCAGCTGGAAATATGAGTAATTGGATGAAGTAGTTTTTCTTCAAAAGGTTCTTCTTTTCACATGATGAATGCAGAGTAAACTCTTCCATTTTCTTCCCTTCCCTCTTCTCCACCTCGGGGCAAAAACATTCACACCTTTCTCATAGTGTTACTGTGTTGCCGCGGTAAAAACGTTCCGTTCTGGAAATACAAAACACAGCAGCACATTAACTGAAAACGCTAGAGCTGTAATTTCTTGTGCTACTCCTTCCTTTATGAATGAATAATTCAGTGGTATCTTATTTTAAGAAGTCATTACATTCCATGTATTGATTGACAGGAATCAATCAATGTTTGATTATTTCTGTCTAAATAATCAGCTTTATTAAAATGTTCAGTGTTGGCTTATTGGACCCAGTATTATCGAACAACGCAATATTCTACAGAATATTTCTCTGTAATGTAAACATTGATTGAATGCTTTTCTATTATATATGTGCAAAAAAAATGCAGTATTTCAACCATTTTTCCAATGTATTATTTTGGCAGTCTCGCTCTGAGAAATTTGAAAAACACTTCAGTATGTGTATTTCCTATAAGGGACAATTTCAAATATTGTGTGGCTTAAAATAAATTTTATTGGTTGGATTAAGATCACATGCACTGTTCTGATTTCTATGATGATGCATTTGGTAAAAGTGTAAAAATCAAATGGCTTGTATAATAGCCTTTATAGTTTATAGTTACTATTTACTGTTGCTTGTCGGAGAGAGAGACATTCTTGGTCCCGTTCTTGTTCTAGTGGACATACTGTATGTGATTCAAGAGTCATCATATTTTTGGTCCGTCAGCGCTCCAATTCTTCCCAAAGGTGTTCAGTGGGGTTCAGGTCTGGGTTTTTGTGCAGGCCGGTCCAGTCCTTCCCTGTCAGACTCAATAAATCATTTCTTTATGGGCATCTCTTTGTGCACAGGGACATTGTCATGCTGGAAGAAAAAGCGCACGGACGGAGGTACGTGATCACATCTGAGATTGCTGTACCTGATTTTCTGCACCTGTTAGCAATGGATGTAGCTTGAAAAGCCAGACTCATTCAGCTATACATTTTGTGCAGTTGCATTCTATTTCTCTCAATCTGTCTTTTTTTTTTTTTTTTTTGTCCTTGAAGATTAGATATTGTTGATTCGCCTACTTGCATGTGTGATGCATAAGAAGAGCAGGCATGTGAGACGCTTCGGTTGCTGCGCTGTCTAAATGAGAGAGGACATCACTCATTTCCAGCCTCAAATTGCCTTGCTCTCATCTGTGACCTTCTGTAAACAGCCTTACAGCATCCACTGGTGCAGACGCCACACGCAGCCCAAGAACATGAGATCTGTACGTACACACACTCTTTGACCACATACGCCTACTTTTTTTAATCTGCAGATTTACGTTATACACTCTTTCCTCTCTGAAGGCAATCAGGGCCCCTCAGAACCTCTTGTACATATCATAAATGATTCACCAAACTTCAGTCTCTCTCCCCATAGATCCGCTCACAGTCACTCAGACTCATCCATCATAATCTCCTCTTGTACTCGATGGGCAGATGTATTTAATGCTGTTGTTTACAGTGCTAATCCTCTTAGATTCAGCCAATCAAATGTGCTCTTTTGAACAGTACAGACATGGGCTGCAATCACGCAGAAGTAGAATATGGTATTTAGGACTGCTGGAGCGTTGCATAATAATTATGTTCACACACACACAAATTGGTTTTAAACAAGAGTAAGGTTTCTTCAGCATTTTAAGTGTTAAACCGGACTGCCATGGTGTGCAGATTTGGTGGTAGAATTCAATTGGATTGGTTTGTGTTGTGTCGGTTATGTATGAAGCATGTCACCATATTTCATACATACTTAAAGGGATACTCCACCCCAAAATGAAAATGTAATAAAAATGAATCACTTACCCCCCAGAAAATAATGAAAGACATCATCAGAATACTCCATCTGCCATCAGTGGTTCAATCTGAATGTTATGAAGTGACGAGAAATAAAAACTTTTATTCAATAATTTGTCTCCTTTGTGTGTCTCACTGCATCACTGTAGCGCCATTTTGAAAAATATCCACAGCACGCAAACTATGCGTACACTCTTCTGCCAGCTGAGATATGATTTTGTATGAGAGATATTTATGCTTTGATTTGAACAAAAACAGTACATCCTTGTGGCCCGGCTGACACAGCCCAGTGTACTGTGTTCAGTGGATATTCTCCGAAATGGTGCTTAAGTGATTGTGGAGACAAAATATTAAATGAAGTTGTTATTTTTATTTTCTTTGTGTACAAAAAGTATTCTCGTCGCTTCATAACATTCAGATTAAACCACTGATGGTGTATCCTGACAATACTTTTCTGGACCTTGACGCTGTAATTTACTTGGCAGTCAGTGGGACAGTCACAAGCCTCCTGGTTTTCATCCAAAAAATCTTAGATTGTGTTCCAAAGATGAGTGTTTACTGGTTTGAAACGACATGAAGGGTAGGTGATTAATGTGATTAATGACAAAATTTTCATTTTGGGGTTGAGTAACCATTTAATGCCTGCAACCATAATGGCTTCTTAGGGTAAGATGCCATGTCCATCCGTCTTTTGCCATTTGTCTTTATCACAGAAGACGCATTTATGTGTGTGTGTGTGTGTGTGTGTGTTTTATAAGATACAGTAATATTTTACTGTAAATTTACAGCAAATTTCTGCTGTTTAATAAATATACATTTGCTAGCATTCCAAGTTGGTAAGTTTTTGTTTACATAAAACCTTTATGTACTGTTTAATGCATTATGAAAGCAGTTTTAATGTATTAATTATGATTTGTAATGCACTGTAACAGCCTGGAAGGCACATTTTCAAAATATCTGAAAACTTAGCATTTTCTTAAACATGTAAATATATTATGATATTTTTATGCTTCGGTGCAAACAAAATGTACATAAACAAAAACATACTGCACCTTTATGTAAAGTGTGCCCCTTCATTAAATTTATTCAATTAAAAAATAATAACATTGTGAAATATTATTACACTTAAAAATTTTATTGTACACTGCCTCTCAAAAAAATATTTAATAATCAAACAGTCGCTATGACCTGGGGTTGCTGCAGTTGGTCAGGGGTAGGTTCAGCAATGAAGTCCGCTAACTGCCTGAATATACAGAATGACAGCAGTAATCGGTGTCATCATTTTCAAAAATCATTTAATATGCTTGTATGGTGCAAGCATCTTAATATTTTTGTGGAAACCATTTTTTTCAGGATACTTTGATTTGAAATTTTAAAAACAACATAATTTTTTGAAATACTAATATTTTGTAATGTCATCCATGTCTTTACTGTCACTTTTGATTCATTTAAAGCATCCTTGCTGAATTTTTTATTTTTTTTATTACTATTATTTATTTTTATTTTGAAGGAAACATTTAAGATTTAAACACCTTAACTGAAGTTAAAAAGTTAACCTTGGAATGCTTCTTTCCCCAGAAAGAGGCTCATTTCCGGCCAGTAGTAGATTTTACTGAATTTAGATTTGGAATTTTGTGCTATAACAACTAAATTCTCATCTTTCGACTATACACTATAGAAAACACACAAGCTGTGACGGGAACTGGCTGGGGCTTGACTTCAGTAGCTGGTTCATGTAGTCAGTGTTGTAGAAGGCGTTGTATGAGAACACTAGTCATGGCGTAATTGCTCTTTCTTGGATTGTCTCCATCTCTTCTTCTTGGTTTGCTTTTATCAAAATTGTTCTTTTCATTCTCTATTTCTCTTTTTATCTCTCCGTTTCTCTCAGTCTCGATGAGCGGTGTGGTGATAAGAAGGTCAGATATACCAATGGGACATCTCCGCTCGTAGAACTTTATGACTTTTTAATGGGACTGCAATCACTCCAGCCTGCTGCAATCACAGCCAATTAGCAGCTCCTGCTCGTTAACACTGCTCCCAACACTGCACTAATTCGAGGTTAATTTGGTTTGATTGGGAAATTTTTTGAATCTTTGTGTGATACGAGGGCGTGATGATAGATGACCGCAATCTTAAACATGCTTTAATTCCTTTAGGGAAATGCATGTGGGCGCCATGTTTTGCGAAAGCTTGTGTGTTTGGAGGGGATTATGGGAAGGTATACTCCCTCAGCTCATGAACCGTCAGCCTACCACATCCATAAGCAGGTGTAAAGAGGTCCAGTCCAGCAAAGGTCCGAAAAGTCAATACTTGCACCTTTATCCAGAGCCAATTTATAGTCATGAAATCAAAAAGACAAGATGCATTTCACTAATATTCATCTCATGAGTGATTTCACCCAAAAATGAGATCTTAAGGAGTGTTTTTTGATAATGTAATATAACTTTAAATTGTTCATTTTTAGTCTGGTCTTCCTCAGCACTCTTCATAGTGTTAAAAATATTGAAATAACCAATCAAATCTAAAAAGGCAGGCTTTACTGTTCACAAAAGCCAATCATGGATTACAGCATGACCCTTCAGTTTTAACAAGGAAAGAGTGTTAAGATGTAAACAGAGAACTGTTTTATATTCTGTATAATATCCTGTAAACTACTCAAACTGTTGGTAAATATTGCTTAGAAGATATAAGCAGTTATTTACAATAAAGTGTATTGATCTTCTTTCTTTCCTTGAAATTCTTAAAAATATCTTTACATTTTTAGTGAGTTGAGATGAAATACCGAGGACAAAAACCACCAAAATGAAGTCTAGAAATTTTGCAGCATTAAAAATGAGCAGAACACAATTATTTTTTGTAATTCAGTGCCAATTAAATCATGCCTCAAACCTTAAATGTTTCATTATCATAACAACAATTAATTTAAGTCTTGCCACTATAAGCTACCGTGTACAATCATCTGGTCATTATCTAAAAATAAACCCAGACAGAGTGATCAGGACAGGTCTTGCATCATCCTGAATAAGTTTATTTTGTTATAATTACCACAGCTGCTTACCAAATATATAAATAAATAGACTTGAAAAATAGTTTTGAGCTGAATTGATTTGATTATGCACCCCAGAAAACACTGAGGGGTGCTGTGAGAAAGCTAGAAGAGTGTAGAAACCTGGTTGTCAGGGGCAGCAGTCGAATAAGAGTGTAATGGTCTGAATTCATCAGAATTCAGGATTGTAGAGTAATAAATTGTGCTAAAATTCCTGCAGTTGCTGCCTCATTATGGTTTATGTAATACAGCTACTGTGGCACTGTTGCAGTTTAGAGATCGCTTTACTGTTCCACACGGAGAAAAAGCACTACGTTTATAATTATGTTAATTTATGAGAAGTGTTTCACAGGCTGCATGGAGGTAATCTGGATGTGCATCGCGGTCCGCTAATTGGTGACCTCTGTTCTAAAGGCACATGGCTGAGGCTTGAGTTTTTAAAGCGAGACATCACAGCTGTTATATGAATGAGTCTGGGCTACCGTTCAGCCCGCAGAAAACTGCCTGTGAATGAGACAATGAGGAGGTTCAGCCAACTGTGACAATCACACCAGTTGTTCAGCAGTCTGTCAGATCATAAACTTCATAATTTGTGTTTTCTGACTCGCACACGTGCACGCATTCTCACTCGCGCCAGGGTTTGGCTTTTCTTTTACTCTGTCATTTGCAGCAGACAAAAAGGTTGCATAAATCAAAACAGATGAGTATCATAAATGTCACTTTTAAAATGTCAGTGGAAATAATGCACTTTTTTTTCTCGGTGATGAAAGAGATCTGCAAGTTCTAAAAGAGCTGAGCCGATATTCCACGGGAGGTCAGAGGTCAAGTTTTTAATTGTATTTTTGATGACAGGTGGGGTTTCGCATATGCAAATTCTCACATTTTTCACTATGAAGTGAGGGATTGACTGGGAATGTGGAGGGAGGCTGGATAAGGGGAGATCAAGAGTAACAGGATGACTGATAAAACAATTAAATTGAAAGCATTGATGATGTAGAGTTCAAGCGGATAGTTGAAATGAAAGGCACAGGTTTCCAGAGAAAGCATTAGAGGGATGCGGTTTCATTTGTATGTGCGTGTTGTGATTGGCTGGATTAGACTTGTGTGCCTGAGCTGCTGTGGAGAGATTAGCAAAAAATGACAGATTAATATCCTGCTATTGCTGGCGATGTTGTAAATTAATTTCCTCTTCATAAGCTTTTAAGGTTCACGTGCATGCTCTGCTCACTGAATGCCCCCAGCTTACTAAGTACAGTATTAGTACAGTAAATGGGCTGATCATTGAAAGTAAAGGGTATAAATGGTAATAATAGACTGCAATATCACTACAAAAAAAACAAAACAAGATCTAAAGTGGCTAAGTTCATGACACACTTGATTTTATTGCTGATTTTGAATGTTTGAACTCTTTCCCTGCGAGCTTTCTTTTTTTTCTTTCTTTTTTTAAGTTGTCAGTCAACTCCAGCATTTTTGATGATTTTCACTGTAATTTGACAGCCTTCAGAATATTTTATATTATATTATATATCAAAATAAAGAACAAAGACTCTGCTTTTAAACAAAAAAAATCCATTTTATTCTATCTTTGTGTGTTTGTTTTATCATCACTTGAATGCAGCTAGGTTTCATTAAAAACACAACTTTTTGGACAGAAAACTGAAAAAAAGGAGGTTTTATCAAAGTAGTGCATTTTCATTAAAGTACTGCATTTCAAGCAAAATACATTCAGATATCATATTCTTTCACCTGTAAATAATTATATGAATAATTGAAAATGCATTCAGTAAACAGAACAAACAGACTCACACAAAAACACACTTGTTTGTGTGTACACAACATAATACACACACACACACACACACACACATATATATACACATACATACATATGTAGCCTAAATGCGTGTGTGTGTGTGTATATATATATATATATATATATATATATATATATATATATATATATATATATATATATATATATATTTATCAATTTATCCACAAATACAGATGTTTCTGTCTGCAAAATCTTCTCTGTCATTGACTAGTGATTCAAATCAAAATAGTCAAAACACGATCTACAAGCATGATCTACATACATTATTATCTATATTGTCTCTATTCCTTCCATTCCAAATTTTGAAAGTTTTTATTATGTGGATAGTTTATTATTGTGACAGAATCCCCCGTCTCACCATCTTTCTATACCCGTTCACAGTCAGCAGATTACTAATCACCACACCATTCAAAAACCAACAAACAAACATAAACCACTCAACTCAATCATTTGTCAGCTGGTCTCAAGGTTTAAGCTTCACTAATGCAGGCCTCTTTTCCTGCTTCTGTTTGATCCTCTTGAGTTGGAAGCATTTTTCTGAGTTGGATTAATAAACTGTCTACCGCTTGCATCTGCCTCCTTGACTGTCAGTGATAATTATATACTTGCATCTAAGTTTTTAATTTAATAAACCTATTCTGTATATAACATTTTTGCATTGTGCTTGTTTAAAATAACTTTTGTGTAATTACATAGAAATTAATTTCTGTTTATGATGCATCTGTAATGAAACTGTTAACCCCTTAACCAAACCATTCCTCCAAATCTGTCCTTATCCGTATCCCACCTCAATAGCATTGAAAGTATTTTAAAATTCCACTAAGCCTAACAATGAACAATAAAGAAATGACAATTTTATGGGGATGTAAGTATATAGAAAAAAACATTTATTAAAAATTTGCAAGAAAATATCTGAATTATTCATTTCACGTTTCACATAAGTAACATAATGCATTAGTTTCTATTAAAAGTAACACAATGAGTTACCTCTTTATGGAGTAACGTTATAATATTGTAGTTCATTACTTTCAACGCTGCTTAGTAGTTAAAAAGAGAAGAGACGACTTCCAGCATTCACAAATATTTAACTTCTGTAATATGACATGAAGCAATAGAGGGTGGGACTTGATTTTTATTTATTTTATTTTTCCCCCGTAGATTTGATTCTATCTAGAAAAAATGGGCTTTCATGTTCTACACGGAGGCTATGATATTATTAGTTAATATTATTTTTCTCCATGCTTGCAGCCTTGGTTATGTCAACAAAAAAAAGGAAAAGTCTTTTTGAGAAGGAGAAAGTTATTACATTTGGATTAAGGATTATGAAAATAAATATTTTTTTCTTCTTCTTCAGAATAGCATGCAGCAAAGGATTTGGAGGCGTTTGAGAAATAGAGTATCCATGCATATGAGAGAATGGTTGTGCTGTGAAGGATGCTTAATTTGGTCAGCTTGTCCCTTGTTTACCCCCCTGTTGTGACATTACCCGGTTCTTTGACATAGTGTTTCGGCGTAAGCAATGTGTTTACATTTCGTGGCCCCTGTAGACTTCAGTACGTGTGTGTTTCCAGAAGGCGGGCAACATTTAGAGCAGAAACCTAATCTAAGAGTATGTTTTGCTGACTCATCTCATAAATAACATCCACGCTGGTATCTTTTTGTTACTTTTTTCCCTTATTGAATTCCATCCCTCGTCTCCAGATATTATGTTCTGTTTAACTTTTAAAGAGACAGTTGTTGTTAATCAGAGGGTCCAGAGCTCTGAATCACACTTCTGTGGAGTCGGTGGGAGAAGTAAAGGTCAGCTCAAACAAGTGTGTCCCTTGCGGTTTCTGATTTTTTTTCATTTGTGGCAAGCTTAGCTCTCTTTCTCATTGCCTTTTCTTACTCTGTCTTGTTGTCGCTGTCCTCCCTTCGTAAACAGGTTTAATTAATCGTTGGTTAATTATTCAAGTGACCCAGGGGAAGAGAGCACATCTTTTCTGTGTCCGTCTACTCTTTTCCTAGAACATCTCCGTCTCTTTTCCTCTCATTTTGTTCTTTCACACTGATTCATCTAGTTCATATCAGATGAGTTTGATGTTGCTTGGATTTTATTCTTAATTTTGCTAAAACTGACGTGGAATAAATATGCATATGGAATTTGAACACCTTTTCCCACAGATCCCTGATTTAGGCCATAAATATAATTATTACTCCCGAAACTAGGTGTTCCAATGCAGCAGACAGGTTCTGGAAGTAAAAATCCCATTCATTTTCTCCATAAGGGGAAACGATTTTGGTGAGAAGTATAAAGTTTAAAGAGAGACTGACTGTGAGTTATGAAGTTAATCAGTGGCATAGCTTTTTTTTCAATAATCATATTGTGCTCAGTTTGTGTAGGTCTTTTTACTTGCACTTTTAAACTACTTAAATACTTAAGACAAAACATTGGCACTGACATGTTTTAAGATCACTTTCTGTCACTTTAATCTAGGACTAGCCTTAAACCTTGTGAAACCGGGGGCATTGTTATTAGTTTAGTTATGTTATTTGTAGAGTTAATTATAGTCTATTTGACTGATTTTCAAATTAAAATTTAGGTTTGTTGGTTGGTTTGGTTCATGACTTATAACTCTATAATAAATACTTTTTTGAAATTATATCTGTGGAAAATGCTTCATTAAAAAAAAACTTTATTCAAACGCTGCTCAGTCTAGAAACCCCAAAAATATCTAAAGTACTGCACACTGAGACTTCCTCAGAGTGTGACTTACATGACTTTTAAAAATAATACCTCTGGAACCGAGGCCACTCCAAAATTAGTGGCTATTGTTAAACTCTATTCTGCATAGAGTTGCGCAGAATTGTACAGGTGCAAATATTTGGAGAGATTTTTCCCTGTGCAGAACATTCCTGTGCAGTCTGTCCGACTCTCGCAGCGATAATAACCAGTCCGTGACACTCCCCGGGAGGTGAGGCTGTTTTCGGGTGGATTGTTTTTCTGTGTGTATTCGTCGGAGGGGGTGTTATCGGATCTGTGGGGTACCCGGATCTCTAACAGAACTGCCATTCTTAACATTCCCATAAACCCCTGGGGCCGGTAGAGAGGGTGGCTGTTAGAAACCCATCGATTGAACGAAACCCCCTGATGGGACCGCAGATTAATCAATAAACCACCATGTACCCCCTGTGGAAAGAGGGAACAGAGGAAGGGAGAGGAGTGCAATCCCACAGGAGTGTCTGATCTTATTTCTGTCCATTTACATGAGCCACCTGACCTCTCTTATTGCTTTAATTCAGACTGGTTTGTTTTCTTTCACTTTTCTGCCCAACTTTGTTCCCTCCTGAACGACTGGGTGGTAAAATGTGAGCGAGAGAGAGTGTCGTCTAACATCCCCGCGCCTCCACATTTTCAGTTGCTCAATGCACCTTTTTTTTTCCCCCCTTGCTTTTTTTTTTTTTTTTTTTTTTTTTTTTTTTTTTAGCCTTGCTGAAATTGTAGGCCTCAAAAAGTAATGACATTTTGTAGATTGGAAGAAAAGTCACTTGCAGAATGCTGAAAACCTTCTATTGATTTCCATTAAGAATGCAATCAAACATCCCATGATGTCTGATACGTGAGCGAGGGAACTTCTGCAAGGTGAAAAATTATTTAATTTCTCTTATTGGCACTTCTATCTTTTCTTTTTGATTTTGATGAGTTTTGCTGTTTTGAGGAATGGTGAAAGTGATGGGATGCGTGTCTGTAGGCATAAGTATATACAGCATAGGCTCGTTTTAATAACCCATTCATAGCGGTAAAAATCGAACATTTCTTTATTTGAATGAGATAATTTTGTCCAAATGCATTTGGTTAACAAGAAAACAGTTAAAGATTCCATGAAGGTTTGGGGTCAGTATGATTTTGAAATGTTTTTGAAAGAGGTATATAATTTACAATTATCATTTATTTGTTTAAAAATACTTTAAAGAAAAACTATCATGATTTAAATTAAAAGAGAGAGGAACGCACTCTCTCTTTTTCTGTTTTAATATATTGTTAATCACATGGAATTCTCTTTTAATTTTATATTCTACATTTCACCAGTAGGACAAGGATACAGACGTTTCGGCTCAAAGGCCTTCTTAAAACAATGAATAGATTTTAAAATGTAATTGATTCTTGTGGTATTACAGGTGAATTTTCAACATCATTACTCCAGTCTTCAGTATCGCATGATCCTTCAGAAATCTTTCTAATGTGCTGATTTCTTACTGAAAACACTGCTGCTTAATATTTTAATGGGAGACTATGTTGTTGTTTTTTCCCTTTTATCCTTGATGTATAGAAAGTTCAAACAGCATTCATTTGAAATAGAAATCTTTTGTAATGTTATCACAGCCTTCACTGTCAATTTTTATCAATTTATTTAAAAGGACACTTTTTACAAGATGTAAAATTGGTCTTGGGTGTCCCCTTAATGCGTCTGTGAAATGTAAGCCCCAAATATTCAACAAATCATTTATTTTAGCCGCTGGAAAATGTCTAAAAGAAAAAGCTGTTTTAAAGCGTATGGCTTTAAATGCAAATGAGCTTCACATTCCTGACCCATCTTCAGAAGAGGGTGTCGCGTCTACAAAAATAAACAGCCAGAAAACAGCTGAGAGCGTGAGAATTCAGCTGTACATATGAGAAGTCAAACATACTCAAGGTGGGATGGACTCTCACTGCAGAGAGAGTCAAAATGCAGGCCTAGAAAGACTGATTTGGGATTAAAACAAATGAGGAGTGGGTGGATTTGTATCATTGTAGGGTGGTTGTGTTCACGCACTGCCAGCACACATATTTCTGAACTTCATGTAAAAGAGGATTTTCCATAATAGCCACCCTTTAATGCATTCGTTTCATGCATCCTTGAATTTCCAGGTGCTTTAAAGATATTGTAGATATATAGATATTCTTGCTGACCCCTGTCTTTTGAATGGTACGCAAGCATTGAGGCAATGTATAATGCTAAAAGTTAACGAAATTGATAAAAAGATGAAAAAAGAGACACACAATTTAAAATAGCTCTTTATACAAACTGTGTCTGCTCAAAATATATTATTAACATAAATATTAAGTTATTTTAGTACAAATAACTTAAGGATCTATTCACATTAAATCTGTCTTAAATGTTTATGAAAAATTAGTACGTAAAAGGAAATCCTAAGAGGAAGAATTGAAAAATGAGCATACGTGTAAACAACATTTATTTTTAACTCTAGATGTTTTATTCAAATTGAAATGACTTCTTGCTCTGAGCGACAGCACAGAACGGTTGCATTGTCTGTCAGCAGTTTTAAATTCCTCTGTTCGATCTGGCACAACCCTACTAAATCTTTAGTGCTCCGCTAGCTTGATGTGTGAATGGGTTTTATTCATGCTAAATCTCTGTCTATGCAACGTTTTGAACGGTCTGCAGTTTCCTTTTAGGAAATCACTCTGAATCAACTGGCTAAACCCACGAATCAAGTGCTGTATCAAGTCTGGACAGTAGGGAGCCATGAATCGATCCTGATATTAGCCCTGAGTCGATGGTTTTAAGCTGTGAATCAACTCTCTGCTTGTTCGCGAGTCGATTGTGTGAACCATGAATCTCCCCGGAGCAAGAGCTCGGCTGGCTGCCTCAGGGCCAAACCCTTGTCGTCCCAGTAAGCCAAGGCAAGAGTTATAGGACTTGACAGAGAGCGGGAGAGAAAGGTATGAAGCGTTGAATATTTTGGCAGGTCGTCTAGAGGTGGAATGGACGATTCTGTTCACGTACGCTCCTCTCTCTTATCCCTCACTCCAAGCCTCGTTCCTACTCTTGGCAGTCTCACCCTGGCCTGTCCATCAGCATGTCGCTGTGGCGATGGGTGGTGATAAACCTCGTTGGGTTTCCTCCATGCTCAGGCAATAAAACAGAATTAAAATATTAAATCTGTCCACCGACCCCCCTCGTAAATAAAGCCGTAAATTACCACTCGTCTCATAAATGAAGGAGAGACAGAAGATGGAGGTTTATGGGGAGGTGCTGCCGATGTGGCGGTTTCGCAGCCTGATGGCCATCACTCCTTTCTACATCTCCTTTTCATTTCTCCAGCGACGCTTGGCAGACAAGATGCTAACGGGTGAAGGTCACAGCATTGTGTCGTATGCATTATTAACGGTCTGTAGAGAGCTTTGCTTGTACTCGCGGTGGCTGGATGATCTACATAACATTGCTACAGTACATTAAAATGCTTCATATAATATATTTGTCCTGCCGTTCTGTAAACAATGCTGTTCTCAATAAGACGTGATGTTCAATTCAAATAAAGTAACCAAAAATCCAAAATAACCAATGTCATAAGTATTCATTCCTCTAAAATCATCAAAATCAGAAATGGACTGTAATTGGGTTTTTATTTATTGGGATGGTTGTAGTAAAAAAAAGTACAAATCCGGATCGTCCAAGTTCCGTTTTAGTCAATGCTATCGAAGTAAAATGAAAAGCCCAAGAAACTCAGTGCACAAACAACTGAGAATTAATTTAATTGAAGATTAAGGAATGAAAAGAGTGCAGCACAGCTATAAATAGAGTCTTGTGAAGGTAGAAAGTAAAATGCATGCGGAAGTAACAGAGAAACCTGATGGAGTCTGAAAGATTTCAGACACTTGGGAAAAGATTTGTTTTCCAGGATGACAGCTAGTCCAAGCCAAAGACTGCCTTTAAAACAGCAATCGTAATGCTACATTTAAACCTGGAAATAAGTTGCATTGTTTAACAGTCAAATAAGGAAACATAAAATATTATTCCACCCAATATTTTCTAGGTCGCTATTCCAATTAATGTTTGTCACACAAATCTTAAATAAGTGTTTTTTGCCTGCATGACAGCATGATTTGATGTGTACACTTATGTCCAGGCGGATTAAAATTACATCACCGAGGACTCTCATGACCTTGTGTTAAGGTTGGTGAGTTTTGTGATAAATTATAAAAAAAATATATATAAGTATATAAAAACATTCTGTCAACATATTAAGATCGCTCACCCACACATCCAAATCTGTGACTGCTTTTCCTTTATGAAAGGATTAAAAAAGAAAATGTCATGAAATAACTTGAACTGCTGAAAACCCAACACATTTATTACATGATTTTCAAAAGATTTTACCTGGTCAACGTGTCGGACGTCTTTATTTGTCATTGACCCTTTGCTGAAATATTTACTCCCCTACACAATCAGCATTTCTGCAAAGGAGACACAACACACACACACACATACACACACTCTCTGTTTAGTATGCTTGATAGTCTGCCATTGGTGGCAGCACGGTGTCTTGTTCCTGTGAGACCGGCGGAGGGTGGCAGCCCCTCTAAATCTTCCCATCCGCTGGTGCTCCTGTCATCTTTCTCCCTCTCTTTCGGTTGCATCTCTCCATCGAATGGCTTGCTCCCCAGCCTGCATCTCTCCTTCCGTCTTTCACTGACAATCTGTCCATCCTCTCCTCCTCTCTCTCTCTTCCTCTGGTTAATTAGAATAGGGGGCAGAGGCACACTTGAGTAAGCTCACTATCAGATGATTAATTGCTGGGGGTAGAGGGATGGAGCAGAGGGACTCACTGCTGAAGAGAACACAAGGTTACTTATTCACACACACACTCTCTCTCTTCCTCCGTCTCTCCGTCTCTCGCTCATTGAGTCTTTTTCAATGCATTTCATTATAGATTTATTTGTGGGGTTGTCGACATAACAGCATTCGCAAAGCAATTAACAAGAGGGGTGTGTACGTGAATGATAAACTCGAGAAAATGAACTGATAAAGTTGCACTTGTTCTGTTGCTATTGTAAAAGTTGGAGAATTCAAGAATCATTTTCCCCTCTCGTTCAGTCTGGCTGTTATTGTGTGTCTCTTTCTTCCTGCTGATTTCTCCCCAGTAACAGTAACAGTTGTTGTGAGCGTCAGAAAGCCCAGTAATGCACTTTACTGCTGATGTTTGTAAGTTATGGTTCGTGACATTTTGAAGTGCTTGGCTAAAAATATATGCGAATGTAGTGGTTCTTGTTTGCTTTACACTATGTAATTGCAAAAAGACGCAGAGCATTATATGGTCATGTCACACTTGGTCTTGGCATTTATATAATGGTCCTGTCATCATTGGACAATTACTTTGACTGTTTAAAGGTGAGCTGTGACTCTCATTATAAAACAAATTGATATCTGGGCTGTCTATAGAATGAGTGACTCAACCAGTGGCATGAATTTGGGGCAAGGTTACCCGTTTTGAACCGTGGCAAATGTGTTTGAAACTTGGTTAAAAGTGGTCATTATTTTTGCAGTTAGTCATGGTGCCACTATAGCACATTAAAAAAGAATGAATGGTAGAATATATTTTAATTTAAAATAACAAAAAAATGGTTTGAAAGATGTTTATTGCTCACCGTAGGTCGAATTTAATATTATGAAATATTATTAGAATTTGAGCTAGCTGTATTCTGTTTGTCACATGATCCTTCAGAAATCATGCTAATATGCTGATTTGGGGCTCAAGAAAAAAAAAAAAAAGATAAAATATAAAACAAGTGAAATAGATTTTGTGGAGAAATCAACTTTCGGGATTCCTTTTATGTATAGAAAGTTTAAAAGAACAATTAGTTTGAAATTAATTTGTGTGTAAAAAAAAAAAAAAAAAAAAAAAAATGAGTTCATGGTGTGTTAAGTATTTTTGTGGACTCATGGCAAACTTACAATAAAAATTAACAACTCAATTGTCATCTTCCATATTCCACATTAGAGTTTCTGTGCCCATCTGCATTTTTCTCTTCTGAAAGTCATATTGGTGTTATCTGTCCTTGACATTTCAGGCTCGTTTTTCAAACCATTGTCAGTTTCTTTGTGGCATCCGCAATGTCTCTCTCTTTCCTTGTTTGGAGAGTGTTTTGACTATTTTTTTGTTTTTTTGGTCATTCTTTGTCACAGAATGTGTATGCAGCCAGACGGCAATTACATTAAAAAATGTCCTTCTGCAAACATGCTCAAAATTTGTCTTGAAAACTTGAAAAAAAATATGTGAACACACTCTGTTCTGTTATTGCTCCTCATTTTCAATCTTGTAGTGCTATTCATTCTGTTCATTCCAACTTGTCCTTTTGTTATACTTCTTTCTGTAGTTTTTCACAAATCTTTTTTGTGCAGGACTCTTCTGTCCCTCTCTTCTCCTCCATCACCCCTCTCCTCATCTCTCTCTTTCTTTATTATTTGATGGATGATCTGTGTGTAGGAGGATGTTCTGGCTGTAATAGACAGACATGGGCAGCTAAATGTTAAGGGCCTCATAAAACGTGCTTGGCCTCCCCCAACGCTCTCCATCCTTTAACCCGCTCCCAGCATCCCTCCATAACTCGTTTTCTCAATTTCTCGTCCCCTATTCCTCCTCCTCATCTCTCTTTTTCTTGTTTGTCCATTCTTCTTTTCACCCTGACTTTTGGTTATGCTTGTGCATTGCATATAATGAGAGTCTGCATTAGAAAACAGAAATAAATCCTCTAAAGTGTTGCACTAAAATGTGAACTGATAACATTCAGAAAATTTTTAGCAGGAACTTAATCCATCACAAAATTTGTCCTTAAATTATATTGATATCTGTAAGAGTGAAATGTAGAACTGAAGTTCCCTTTTGCTCAGGAGTCCATAAACTCCACAAGTTTCAGTAAAATTTGATGATCTGATGCTCGAAAAACAGCTTAAACTTCAGTAGAAGCAAGATTATCTGACTTTTTCAAATGATCAGTTATATTTTTTGATTAGTGACAACACATAGATCCTTTAAGAATGAGAAGTAAATAATATATATTTTAGCACGTCTTGATTTTGTTGAGTTTGGTGTGTTCCTGGGTCTATATAACATTATTGTACATCCTTAATCCTACCTCATACCTGAACTAAACAATTACCATACTAACTATTAATATCAGCAGATTAGGAATCATAGGTAATAGTGAATAAGTGTTAACTATTCTAGTGTTATTAAAATAAAAAAAATAGGAATTTTCTTAGCTATTCAACTCCCATATGTAACTGTTTGTGTGCAAAAAGTAATGCAAAATAAATGAAAAGTATGCGCTGTCAAAGTGTGTGTGTGTTTGCATGTACTGTGGGGGAGTGCATTATTTGATGTGAATCAGTGACCTCACTATTAATCCCTCAAACTGGAGTGTTTCTGTTTCAGATCACCAGTCTGTGAGTGTATGAGGGATTTATAATGCATGAGCACTGCTGCGTGTGTGTGTGTGTGTGTGTGTGTAGTCTAAATGGGTGTATGCTTCATATCACTGTGAATATAATTACACTCAACCCTTCTTCACCTCTTTCTCTTATCCTGTCCTCTTCCTCTCTGCTCTGTCCTTCTGTCCTTGTTGCATTGCTCTCTAACGTCTTTAGTTACTTTTAATTCATTTTTGTTTTCAAATCTTATTGGATAAAGTGGAAAATCTGGGTTTTCCACCAGTATCTATATATCTCTGTGGATCTATTATACTTGATCCTCCACGTCCGATGTGACACTCCACACATAATACTTTAATAATGGCTGCATGCTAAAAAGCTGATGCTTATAAGAGCTGTGACTCATGGGATTGTGTGCGCTGAGGATGATGGAATGGAGGGATGAAGCAGGTTTATTTTAGTGAGTCACAAAAAATAAAAGTGTGTCTTCGGGGTATTGTATGACCAATATCTCCTTCTCTGTGTTGTCTTTCAGTTTAAAGTAAAAGCAAGCCAACATCTGTGACATTTTACATGCTTTATCATTACCTTATTTGGTTTTACGATATGTATTGTTTCAAACTTTACTTAAGCAGACACATAGAACCTGTTAGGCAGCAATTCAGTTGTGCTCGTGATGATAGTTTTGAATGGCATTTTCGAAATCTGCACAATTGCTGGTATCGTCCGGAATCTTCAAAAGGAGAATTACACAGCTTCTGTTTAGGGTTTTTCAGGAAAAATATGATTGTGTATTTAGTCTAGTACTTCCAAGCTTGACAGTGAATGGAGGTTGAGATTTCAAAGCCCCAAAAGGTATATATAGTACATCCATCATAAAAAGTGCTCCATCGTGGCTCTGGGGGGTTGAAGTCACTCTCAAAGGAATCGATGCATTTTAGTAATATGTAAAACTGTATAAACTGTAATCTCTAACTGTCGAGCCTGTGTCCAACAACAACAACAAAAAAAACCTATTGGTCGTTTGTGAAAGCACCATTTTATATATTTCCATTTTAAAGTTAAGCACCCTCTAGTGGGCAGTTGTGTCTGTTGTCATGATATGAAAAGTATGACTGTCATTACCATTCAAAACGCATGTTTCTGTGAATGCAATGTGAGGACTTTTTACAGTGCTGTCACATTATTTTGTATATATTAGTGTGATGCATATGAATGACCACACCTAACCCCACCCACAAACCTACCCCTTACTGAAATAGTGAAAAAAAATCATGATTTATAGAGCATATGCATTTTATGAACACATGCGTTATCTGGGATCAGATCCATGATTGCATGATCACATGATTATATGTCTTTTGTATAAAGCAATGCACTACCAACTGAACTACTTTTAATGCACTACTTATAATGCAGATAAGAGTACAAAACATTAATATGTATTATTAGTATTCGCTCTAATGGGTCATATTTCTGGGATTTCAACAAACGACTTATACAGGTGTATTGTTGGAAGGTTGTAGGGGTTATAAATGCATTCATGAGAGGGTAGTGTCTAGCAGATGACGTAAGACATAGACATAGTGTAAGCTCTGGGTAGAATATGCTAGTCCCGTGAGAACCAAGTGTTGTTTACAACAAAGTAAAACCAGTTTCCTCTTGGCTTATATTGAAATCTTCTGACATTCTTTATTACAAATGCTTGTTTTGCTCTCTCCACCATGTTTCAGTGTTCATCATTGTGTTCACCTACATCCTACATCATCTGCTGGACGGCACTCTCTCGTGAACACGCTTATGACAGTAAGTCACATTACGGTTTATGAAGTTTTAAATATAGATATTTTTCTTACACAATTTGCTTGCATCGATTCACCTGAGAAAACCCTTATTTACCCCGCTGGAGCCATGTAGAGCACTTTTTATTAAGGATGGATGTGCTTTTTTGGACTTCAAAATCTTGCAAGAGCCAGAAAATTTTAAATATAACTCCAATTATATTTGTCTAAAAAGAGAAAGTAATATACACCTTGGATTGCTTGAGAGTGCATAAATCATGGGGTAATAGAATTTTTGGGTGAACTATACTACCCTTTAGTACAGTGCAAGTTTATGAGAAGCATTATGTGAATTCTTGGTTAAAAAGATGTGTCATTAATCTAATGCTAAACCCTGAGCATTAACAAGAAAGCTAACTATAAGTGAAAAAGCCGAAGATTAAAAGCATGGTAGGTAATTTGGTTCAAAAGCCATTTTGTTAAGCTGGTTGAACGTCTCTTCACATCGTGTTAACAATAACTTAAATTTATATGTTATTATATGGATTGAGTAGGACCATAAAATGTAAAAAATTTCAGCGAGAGGCTTTTCAGGTGGTCTCGAGGCAGCATCTGATCTCATCATCGCACTTCAGTCTTGCAGTGTCTTGTGACATCATACTGGATATTTTTTTTTTTTTTTTTTTTTCTCAAAAGTGCAATCCAAAAATACAAGAAAACGACTTGACTTGACTATGGCTTGACTTGGACAGACTTGACTTAGCATGACCAGACTACAGTCACTGACAGCGGGATACAACATCTATACATGACAAAATGACGATGGAAACATGGCTGTTTATAACAAACACTGGGGATCACATGACAAGAATCAACCAATAGGAACAAGAAACATAACCTGGAGAGCTAATCACATAATGTCACATACACACAGCAAAAGGTGTTTCCATAAGCTCTTTATCACTTTCGCTGTAGTTGTCATACACACACATATAATTGTTACATTTTGTTGTGCTGCTGACTTATGTTAAACTGCTTTAAATAATAATAATAAATAAATAATTCACTGAAGGGTCACAGAAGTATGCAGTTTCCGTTAACCTTAATTGGAGAAGTTTGAAATAACCAGGACTTTTCCTAGATCTAGACTCAACTGATGGAGAAAGGCTTTGGTTTCCGTGGTGACCAAGAACCTGATGGTCACTCTAGTGGTCACTCTAGAAGTCAAAATCAGTATCTCAAAATATTCAAATATTTCCTAAGATCAATCAATCAATAAAAAATAAATAAATAATAAGAATGATTTGCAAAACATAAAAGTGAAAAAAAAATTCTGCACTCAATTCTTGGTTGGGCCTCCACAAACTCCAGCATTAATGAGAAGTGGTCAGTCTGTTTCAGAGGGTCTTGGTAGACCTTTTTCTGAAGGCACCTGAGTGTGAAGACTCTTGATGCAGTTACTCCAGCTTCAGTCCACTCCTTGTGAAGTGTTTCAATCAGCTTTGCTTGGCTGTATTCTCAAGCTTGCGGTCATCCCTATTACTTGTGCACCTTTTCCTGCTCGTTTTCTTCCTTCCAGTCATCTTTGCATTTAATATACTTTGATACAGCACTCTGTGAACAGCCAGCCCTTTCAGTAATGATCTTCTGTGATTAAACTCTTTGTGAAGGAAGTCAATGATCGTCTTCTGGACCATTGCCAAGTCAGCAGCCTTTCATATTTATTGTAAATGTAATTGCAAATATTTTGGAGATACTGG
Organism: Puntigrus tetrazona; assembly: GCF_018831695.1. Lineage (NCBI taxonomy): Eukaryota > Metazoa > Chordata > Actinopteri > Cypriniformes > Cyprinidae > Puntigrus > Puntigrus tetrazona. The sequence goes on along the minus strand of NC_056701.1, from coordinate 21,067,646 downwards.
ATTCTTGTAAGCTCTCATTTTACTTTACATGCAATGAATCTAGAATATATAAAGTGTAAAAAAACTTTATGATATCGGATGCATACACACACACACATACATTCTGTGTAATAAATTAATTATATGAATATAAATGCCTACGTATAAATGCATGTTATAAATATTTTCAAAATATATGCTGTGTGTTTTTGTGTATACAATAATTATACAGTAAATTTTGAATGCAATTAATTATGATTAATCATATTATTTTACTTTTATTCAGGGTCTTTTCTCATTATCTGTATCAGGGGAGCGAGTCAACATTACCTGAGTTAATATGAAGTAATTTGAAACATTAACACTTAATTTCTTGCAAAGCGCTCTCAGACCTCTCAAAGAAAGTGGCTGTGTGAAAACACCTTTAATGTGCTCTTTGATTCTTTCTCGGTGTCTTGCTGTCGCAAATGTTCTCTATTTCTCTCTCTCATTCACACGCGTCCCTCCTCGTCCATGTGATTTCACACCTTCACATGAAGCCTATGACAACTCACCTTATTCTCAAAATGAGTCATGTCACTTTCAGAGATTGTCAAGACATCCTGATCCATGCTGACATCACAGAGCTCTGGCAGTTTTTTTTTGTGCCCGTCACAGTTGGTGGACGAAAATTCGTACAGACTGGCACGTTGCTGGTTTCTAACGGCTTACAAAAATACATAAGCCTGTCATGAGCGTTTTACTTGTACATGTGTTTTGTACGCACCTTCACATCCTTCCTTCTTTCTCATACTTGCACAGCATTGTGTGGTTATTAAGACAGAGCCGGTCCTGCATCCCGAGGTATCATGTGAGATCCTGTTTATTAGGAAGGGGACCAACGGAGGGAATTAATGGGGAAAGACGAGAGAGATAAGACGAGGAGTGTTTCACTTGAGGGATTTTGACTGTCGGCCATTAAAGAGGGGGAAAATGGTGAGGGAGGACGGGATGTGCAGAGTGAGGGAAAATGAAGATTGATTGAGGGATGTAGAAGAAGAAGAAGAAGGAGGAGGACGGGGAGAGAAAGACAGAGCGGAAGCTGAGTCGGCATATCTGAAGCAGCTATGGGGGAAATAATTGAGGGCTCTACTGTGTGCGTAAGTAATAAAATAAACGTGAAAAGTTTGCTTAAGTCATAAAAAAAACATTTTTTTTTATTTCTCTGTGCATTCCTTTTCTATTGTCTTTTGTTTTGTCCTGACATTTTTGCACTGTTCCTAAACTACAGAGGCAGCATTATAAGGCGTCATGTCCCCGATGTGACAGTAACAAGGTAGGCAGCTTAATTATCCTGTTTTCTAAGATACTTAATTTGAGCCAAATTCTATGTCAGCACTGCATGCATCCTTAGTGGAGAAGGAAATCCCATTATGTACTGTGGCAAGCTCAGTTGAAAAATAAATGCAAAATGAAGGATGAGGCGAGAGAAATGTCGATTATAAATTAACTTGCATTTCATTCAATACTTAAAAGTATTGATGAACAAACAGTCCAGTGTAATTAAAAATGGATTATTTCACCCAGTATGCGTGTGATATATTTTATATGCTTATTAGAGAATTGTGCTGTTAGCTTAGCAACGTGCTAATGTCAAAGTCCTTTGAAATTAACTGTGAGCGTGGCATTTCCCTTGTGGCTGTTTGTGCTGAATTGATGCCTATGCAGAGTGTTCGGATCAGGTGCTTGTGAGGTTATGATGCTGCCTTTGTAGTCAGCACGGCGGGCAGCTTACTGAGATTTGGGAGTAAGTAGAAGTTGTATACATCAGTATGCATGTATACAGTAGAGAGAGATAACACGAGGAGTTAGAGAGAGACATGAGCGGAGGAGGAGGTGGTGGCCTGAGGAACTGTCACATGCGTCTCTCTGAAGGACGGCTTCCCAATAAATGTCACTTCCCATCAGGCAGTAGGGCTGTGACTGTTTCTGACTATTAACGAAACTATGATGCTTTATTTCATAAGAGAGAGAGAGAACAAAAGAGAGGTAAATAAAGATAGGGGGTCCCGAGGTGGGTGGGCAGAGAATAACACAAAGGAAACAGGATGGGGCTGACAGATAGAAGAGGATGAGAGAAGGAAAGAAGGGACACTGAGAATGTGTAGTCATTCTGCAAACATTTATTCAAAGAGACACAGAACTTACGAGATGGAAAGATGGACGGATTGATAATGAAAAGATCTTATAATGTATAAGGATAGTGAGGTGAGGAGGCAGACACTGTCTGATTTTAGGTAATGACTTTCTCTGTGTTCTGTATCTTTCCTCTAAAAAAATAATTCCTTTTACAGAATAGTGAATGATTTGTCTCTCATGCCCCCCCCTCCTTCTTTCCTTCTGTTTGCTTTTCCTTTCAATTTCCTTTCTTCCTTTTTTTCAGTTTTCCTCCTCTTGCCTTCAATTTTTTTCCTTCATTCATTAATTCATTCATTTATTTCTTTAATGTGTCTGATTGTTCAATCTTTCTTTCTGTTGCTAATTTTGCTAATTCTGTTGCATTCTCTATCACACATACACACACACACACACACACATATTAGTGTTGCCAAATGATTATTTGCGGTTAATGTCATCCAAAATAAAAGTTTTGTAAAGTAGCTACTTTACATTTGTTATATATATATATATATATATATATATATATATATATATATATATATATATATATATATATATATATATATATATATGAATTGGGGTTTGGGGTTGAAATATAAACAGTTTATTTGCACAGATGTGTACTGGATGCTGATAGAGAGCTATGAAGTTGAGTATATAGTCCATAGAGAGTTATTCTCAGAACTGATATGGAGAAGTAATGAATGTCCTTGTCTTACAGGTGGTTCAGAAACTGTGAGCAGATCAGGAGAAATTGGAGAAGCACACACCTCGGTGACACAGAGACACGGGAGACAACAGGTACTGAAGGAGAACACAGAAGGTAAGTCAAACAGGTAATCATCACTAGCTGTGAGAGTATCAGAGATACTCTACTTCATATGAACGAGACGGGGTGATGAGCGAGTCTGAGGTGTGTGCTGCTGATGAGGTGAGGGGATTGGTGACAGGTTTATTCAGGTGAGGGCGTGCGCTGTGTTTGAGTGCTGGATGAGCCTTTCTGACAGGGGGACAAACCCCCCCCAGCTACGTAGTGTTCAACCGGTTTAAGATGCACAATTTAAGGCAATGGCAACAACGCCTCAGACTGACAAATATAAGTAAAAACAAACAAAATAAATGTAAAATAAATCTTTCTTGTCAACTGTCCATTCTTATCACTCTTAGCATTTTTTTGTATTAATTTTCCTATTTTCACTATACTTTTAAGCAAATAAATCCAGCTTTGGTATGCATTAGAGGTTTCTTTTAAAACATTATCGAATCTTACCGACCCCAAACTTTTGATAGGTGGTGAATTTCTTCCCATTTTTCAGTCTAATGAAGCCTGTAGCACAACACGCTGCACTGTATACTGCAGGAGCTGCACACACTACTTGCTAGTGATTCACTTACAAACATTCATTCATTATGGAGCGCCATATACACACTCACCTCTGCCTATAAACAAGCACATACTCAATGGAAATCCCTTCAGTCAGATACAAAATTCATAGTATGTCTCTTTCCACGCGCTCACTCACTCTCGCACACACCTAGGCTTCTTTTAGTCGAGTGAATAATTACTTTGCCAAAGGGCACAGCTATGATCCCTGGCTGGTATTTAAAGTCCCGTCAGTGAATTTAAATCACTTCCTCTGATTCACGGCACCTCACTCTGAAGTGGAGATGTCCTTTACAGCTGCCCCACTGAGAGAGAGAGAGAGAAAGAGATCTCTGCTGCTGTCACAATGATCGACTCGGGGAGCCTGTTTTAGTTTTGTATGTCTGGAAGCATATAGGTGGGGTGCGAGATCAGCGCGATGTAAAGCTTGCCCAGGTGACTACTGTATAAAGGTGGATTGCTTTAAAATACCTAGTACAGTGTCAGGAGACCTGGTCTCGTGGCATAAATGCACCTGGGTTCACTTTTTAGCGAGACACGAAATATGTACCAATAAGAAACAGTACACTAGAACACTAGAAGCAGTAAAACTTGATTAATAAAGCATAGTTTTCGCACAATTACTCGAGTAATATCATGTGACTTTAAAACAATATTAATATGGATTTTTGAAAACCAAAGCTTTTGAATGTTCGCACCAGACACGTCCAGCTTCATATCTATGGGTTGCTAGGCGAGGAGCTCCGCTTTGAATCCTGTGTAACTATGGTTTGATAAAACAGTTCAAATCTGTGGTAAAGAAAGTTGAAATGGCATGTTTGCATCATGTTTATGTCAGTTTTGCATTTGTTAACACTGTCGGGTAGGTTTAGATTTGGTGTAGGGCAGGTTTTCCAGCATGATAGAGCGTTAACTTTTTGCAACAGTCCCCTGGATAATTCCCAACCCTTTAAGTTTTAAAAGTCATAATATTAATATTATTAATCATAAATGTAACTACATTTGATAATTTTCTTTATTTAGGTCCTTCTGTGTGATCCTTCAGTGTCATAAGAAAATCATTAATTTCTATGTAGCCTCTCATTGCTGTTTTTTTTTTTTTTTTTTTTTTTTTTAATAATAGAATAAATTCACATGTATTGTCTTTTCAGCATCTGCACTAAGACCAAAATAAGCCCTTAGTTATTTGAAAGTTTCTGAGCTGGATGCAGGAATTGCTCAAGGCTTTGTTATGTGTTTGGTTGGCTTCCTCTGTAGTCTCTGGAGGAGATTTTGTCAAGCCAGATCATTAAAAACAGACCAAGTCATTGATTCAAGGTGAAAGGTAGTGTACCACTGTGGAGACGAACACACATTTGCTGTAAGAAAAAAAAATGAAACCTTTGAGGAGTCAGTCAAGCATCTCTCAAATGAGCTATAAATCTCAATCTATTGTACGTTTCTACCAAGAGTCAACCTTTTTTGTGATATCTACAAATCTGGCCAATATAATGCTAATAAATACACTGAATTAGGTTACTATTGCACACACCATTTCCTGAAATTAATGTAAAATTAGAAATTATTAATTAAGAAGGCTGTTGAGAGAAACTAATGTGCTGCTCCGAACCATCTGTTAAAAACTCTCACTTTTTTAAGGTTTAGAGTGGTTTCAGATCTTTTGACAGCATGATTAAAATTTTCATCATTACAATTTGATTCATCCTATTACATCCATTGAGAGGTCGAGTTTTCAGAGCAATGGAATATTGTACTCTCACTGTATAATCCAGCCATTAATTTAATTTTGCAAGGTCTGTGGGAGATTATTCAAATTAAATTACAATGATTAGTTTATTCATGTCATCTTATTATGGCCCCTGGGGCTGTTTCTCTTCTTTTATTCCTAACAGCCTCGCAGATGCTCTTTCATTTTGTTTTCTCACACCAGATCTCTCTCTTTCTCTTTCTCTCCCTTCCTCTCTCTCTCTCTCTTTTGGCCTGTCAGATTTATTCATCAAATCTTTGGTCTTCTTCTCCTTCCTTTCCTCTTTCGGGCCAACTAAAACATAGCCTGTGCTTTCTCTCTCTCTCTTTCTGTATCTTCTGGTGTGTGTGAGTAAATATTGAGTATGGAGGAAGGGTTTTGAGTAGCAGTTGGATTGTGTGCTAGTGACTTTATCTTTGTAAGCCCAGGCTGTGCTAATCTCCGTTGTTGACGTCACAGTCACCTATCCCTGTCTCGACATTTTCCTGTCGTCACGGCGATCTGGAGAAGCTATTAAAACGCCTATACATGGAAACCCTTCCCGAAATGTTTATGCTCAAGGTTTCGTTATGTGCTCACAATTCCGGGGCGAAATATTATTACAGAAAGAACAAGACAGAAAAAAAATATATTCACACATATTTGAATTTGATGAGCAGAGCTATGCTAATGACTAGCCTCTGGACTCTTTTGGTTTCCAGGTAACTGCTCTCCTAATTGGTTTTCATAGAGATGGAGGTCTTCCTACTCATCCTCTCTCGTGCTCACTCTCTCCTTTTCGTTTTTTTTTTTTTTTTGCATTGGACTACTTTTCGTTTGATGCATAGAGTATTCGGGAACCTTTTTGTGGATGCTTCAGGTTGGATCATAAAATGGAGAGAGCACATCAATATTGATGATTCGTTATGAAAATCAGGTCAACAGCTCATGGCCCTCCAGTGCTGGATTCTGCTTTCTCATGGCCGGCATTTAAAGCCAGGTTTATCAGTCTCCTCCATCGGGTCACAATTCAAAAGAGGTTAATCTGTATTTTTCATGTGAATACATGCAAATATTAACACTTAGTAGATTCTTTCATGGTCTCATATTAAGTGGATAGTTAATAAGTTGCTCCAAACCTGAATGAGTTTCTTTAATCTCCTGATTATATTTTGAACATCTTCCAAACAGTTTATGATGGTCATTGATTCGGAAGAAAATATGGTAACAGGGCCGATTCTCATTAACTATACTTTTGTTAACACATTGGCTTTATATTATTGTTTATAGAGCACATATTCTTGCATGATCTAATCCTACATCTCTAATCCCAGTATCTACATTTATAACAACAGCCTTATTAACTATTAATAAGCAGCAATTTTTTTGAGGCAAAAGTTAATGGTTTGTCAGTAGTGAGAAATGGACCTTAAATAAAGTGTGATTGAAAACACTGGAAGCCAATGGCTACCGTCAGCTAATTAACATTTTTTAATAGATCTTTTGTGGCCTGGAAATAGGAAACTTATAGGTTTCAGACACTGAGCAAATGATGACCAAATTTAGAATTTTGTGTGAATTATCCATTTAAAGAAATGATTTGAATATAAGTTCATAATGATTTGTGCCAATGATTCTAAACCAGAAATGTGAAGCTTGTGTATTTGTACGTGCTTCAATAAATTATTCATTAAAACCTGTTTATTGCTTGAAATTATTATTTAATTGTTTGACTCAAACTTTTTGAGTTGGCAGCATGTTGCACTTTTTGAGGTGGAATAAAAAAAAAGTGGTTATGCATTATCAAGTGCTAAGTGAAGACTAAATGGAGTTCCAAGCATTCAAGTTCAGTAAGCAATTCAGTGTCCTGCTATCATGCATAATATTAATCCTGTGATTATACTTTTTAAACTGTGCATTTTAATGTTTATTTGCCTGTATACTTCTTAGTGGCTTACTTTAATGGTAATTCACTTTAATAGCTGTAACGAAAAAAAAAATAATGTCCACAACAATGCATTATGAATTTCTGTTTATAATAAATGTTCACTAAGGTTTGTGTTCTGTCACTTTGAATGCTCAAGTTCTTTAAAGCAAAATTAATTCTCATTCTCACTTTTTCCAACAATAATGTTCTTCTATACTGTTATCATTATAGCTGTCATGTAGATATTTTTTTAATCAGAATGATTTGAATGTGATTTTAAATTTTTTTGTACTACTTATGTTGTCATAAATTGTACATTTATTTTTCCCCCTGTTGTTAAAAGTATCATTCCACAAATGCTATCAAAAGGGTTTTTAACCCCGAGATTGTTGGTAGTGGACCTACCCGCTTACCATTCTTTATGTGCCATTCCCAACTGCATCCAATAATTCTTTTGTACAATAAGTACCAATGTTTTAGTTTACTGAAAATCTTTGTTATGATTTGAAAGTGCTTCTCACACATGTCTTGTATCATAAATAAGGCCTGCGTGTAATTGTTGATGTGGGCTTCCTCTCGGTGTTATTTCTGATTTCACACTTAGCGCATTTATTAAAACTCTCAAAAGAAGTGTTGGTGTTTTGCTTCATGCTGCATAGACAGGTTTTATGGTTTGTTATATTATTTATTTAAATGTCAAAGTTGTAAAGGTTTCTAATGAACAAAAGCATAATCAGTTTTCTAAAGGCCTGGCACATATCTACAGTGGGACAGCAGCCCATTTTTACTTATTATGAAACATATAATCTTTGTTAAGGAGTAATGATAATTTGTATGTTGCTTGCATATATATATATAAAACAAGAGCTGTTTCAAATTATCTGGATTTTCCTTCTGTTTTTTTCTGGTCTGCTGCAAACCATTTAGTCTCTTATGTTGACTGGCAGTAAAACTGACCACTTGTTCAGGGTCACTATAGTGTCCACGATGATAAAGTTGTAGCCTCCTTCTCAAGTGTCGGACACTGAATTTGAAGTGGTTTATCACTGACAGACATGAAGCAGCTTTTATGTTGCACTTAGAAATGGCTTTTGTGACCTCCAGAACAAGAGAAAACTAGATTGTAAAGAATAACAACTTGAGAAAAAGTTTGCTATACTCAGAAAAAAAAGTAATAACAATGCAAAGCCTCTGCATTAGGAATTCTTTATGGCAATTCATGGTTGAATTGATCAAATTTCTTCAATGGGTTTTTATGAATGACCCAAAATCAAATTCAGTTCCCGAAGGCTGATCATACAGTTGCTCTCTTATAATAAGGTTGCCTGAAGATTCATTTAATGACTTAACTTTTAGGTGATTGCAGACCTTGGCATAATCTTTCTGGCTTATTAAAATGCAGTAACCCGAAATAGTGGTCTGATATTCATATTATTTATTAACTGCGAACGTTTTTCAGAAATATTTAAACTATGTGCTTTTTAATTCACCTCCTGTATTTGTTGTACTCTTGCCCTTTTAAACCTTTGTCGTCTTATCTTAGTCTTTATTTATGCTTTTCTTTCTGTTCCGTTCTGGCTTGCTGTGTGATGTGCTGTTGGGCGCCACCGCTGGTTTGTTTTGAATTATGTTATTAGCGTTGGGTTGAGCGGGAGCACACAGCCCAAATTAGAGCGGTTTCATCACTCTCTCCAAGGTTATCCTCAGGCAGCCTGTGCAAGAGGCCGGATTGGGAGATGAGAGGAAGAAGAGAAAAAAGAGGAGAGAGTAGAGGGCGGTTAGGGACGTGAAATAATATATATAAAGACAAAAAGAACAGAAGGGGGAGCTGAAGCTGCTGTCAGATATGACGTTGTAATCGATCTGCTTTACGATGAGCTCATTTGCATGCTATGAAATGTCAGGTTTAATTGCGATCCTGGACAGATTTAATGCCAATTATGTCAAAGAAGGAACAGAAAGTAAGAGAAACTTTGTAGACGTTTTGAGTTCACGGTGACACTGTTTAAGCGCAATTTATTGTATAGTTCCAGTGTCTCTGTAATTCTGTCATCTCTTTCTCCGTGTCCCTGTGGACCATTGCCTCCTGTTTTCCCCGCTTCTTGCCATGGGCACTGAATACAAGTATGCAAATAGAGCGATAACATAGACTTTCATGTCGTGCTCATGTCATCCCCTCTGTCAATCAGCAGTCAAAACAAGACGAGACCTGAGACGACAGTCACTTTAGCCCTCTGAGCTCGGGAGCCAAACTCAGTGCTTTCCTTCTAATTTATTCAGTTTTTTTTTTTTTTTGTCAGATGTCAGAAAACCACAATAAATGCCACCATTGTCATCCATACACTATATCAATATGACACACACATAAAATAAACAATGTAAAAATAGAGAAACAAACGGTAAACCTTAAATGAACCAGAGAAGAGTCCACTGTATGTCTGACATGTAATACAGCTTCATCCAGTTCCCGGGAGTTGGATTATTGTATATATCTGTATTCTCATATATATATATTTTCATATATATATTTATAAATATTCATTTATTTATATATTTATGTGCAGTATATGTCTGTTCAGTGCCACGTTTCATTGTACAATTTGTTGCTTACGGAGGCCGCTAGCTCAGTTCTGGTCCTCCGGATTGACCAGGTGTCCGATGCTCCGTCCAAGTCCGGCAGGCCAGCCAAAGAGCCTGTCGCTATGACAACTGAAGAGTTCCTCCACTTCAACTTTTATCCTTGCCTTGGCAACGCCCAGCAGTGCGTGACAGTGTAGTCTCCTTATCCCTCTTCTGCAGTCAGAGGGAGATTCGGAGTTGTTTTGGAGACATTTCCCCTGGATATAACGGTATCTGTTCCTGTAAGGGAATGCGTTGTGTACGGGTATAAACAGATTTGCAGCCAGTAAGAGTGCTACTACTACCTGAAAGCAATTAGAAGCAAATTAGGATTGATTTCTAAACTGTACGTTTTAGTGCAGCCCACTTGTGCTCATGTTCGGCGGTTTAATATAGACACACTATAGTCAGCAAACTCTCGTACGAAATCACCAGGGGAACACTTAATGTTCTGTTGTTAGTTAAGTGTGAGAGCAGCATTAAAGGAGGGCTCCAAAACATCCTGTGACCATGAGAAGAGCGAAAGGGAACCACTGGGGGATTGCTGAAGATGTTTCTTGAGGATCAGACAGAAAGAGAGCGAGAGAAAGTGAGTGGGAAGGAAGGAAGGAAGGAAGAAAGAGTGAATGGAAGAACTTGAACTTGAAAAAGAGAGAATGGAAGAAAGAAAGATTGAATGGAGTAAAGATTATGCAAGAAGAAAGCGCAAAAGGGAAGCAAGGAAAAGAATCTATTGAAAGAAAGACAAATTAAAGTAGGTGAACAAACAAACAAAAAGAATGAACAAGAGAAACAACGAATGAAAACAATTCATTTGGAAGAAAGTGCGAAAATGACGCATGGAAAAATAAATAAAAAAGAACCATACAAATGGAAGTAAATGAACAAACAAAAGAACAAATTAAATATAAAAAAAGAAACATTATAAAGATTTAGATGTTAGATAGAAAGAAAATTACAGCAAGACAAACGAAAGGGAGATTTAACAAAAGAAAGTGAAAAAAGGATGGATCGAAGGAATCGAACTGATTAAAGCAAGTCAACAAAACCAATAGAAAAACAACAGTAACTATAAAAAGTTTGTCTAAGAAGAAACTGCGAAAGGGATGCAAGGTCGAAAGAAAATGAATGAAAACAGCGAACATATTAAAGGACAGGACAGACTGAACAAAAGAGAAACAATGAATAAAAATGATTGTGTTAGAGGAAAGTGCGAAAAGGATACAAGGAAGAATAAATGAACAAAGAAGCATAGAAATTAAAGGAAGTGAACAAATGAAATTTAAAGAATGAGCAAAAATAGAGAGGATAGAGGGAGAGAGAGGAAGGAAAAGAAGAAAGTGAAAAATGAAAGAAGATTGAACAAAAAACGAAGTAACTGAACAAAGAATACAAACAAGATAAAGAACAAATGAAAAAGAAAGTGAATGAACAAATAAAGGGGGAAGGAGAAGGAGTAAATGTCAAAAAGCAAACAAAAAGAAAAGAATGAATCAAAGAATTAACTAACGAATGGAACAAATGCAATGAAGTTGAACAAATGAAAGACTAATAGAATGAACAAAAATAAGTGACATCAACAAAATGTTGAAACACTAAAAAAGAAAGAACGAAATAGAACCAATAGATTCCTGCAATTATGCCATTATGTGACAGGCTCTGTGTGTGTGTGAGAGAGAGAGAGAGAGAGAGCGAGCGAGCAGGCGGTAGTGTAGTTAAGCTGCAGGAGATTAGGAAGCTCAGTCCAGACCAGCGCCTGAGGGAGAAAAGAGCAGAGAGCTGTGAGCCCCGACGCTCAGTTCACCAGCAGGGCAGACCAGACATGCAGCACCGGGCAAAGCCTGGAGCACTGACAGAGGTGTTTTATTTTCACGTGTCTGTTCTGAGAATTAGACTGAGGCAAATTTGATATGACCAGACTGGCCAAACATTTCAACGCAGTTTAGGAAGCAACAGAGACGGATCAAAGCAACACAGTCTGGATCAAACGTTCATTTACACAGATCAGACACAGACCTGTTTGAGCAGTCACAGGTGACTCTTCTTCCACCTTCGAATCACAACATGTTTAAGTGGGATTGTATGAATTGTAAATGTAAGTGATAAAATCAAACCATCTTCCAAGCTGTATGGCGATAATAACTCTTCAAAAATGTACCTTTATCTGTGATCATTTTTGTTCAACGTTGTGTATGTTTGTGATTTGTTTTTGCTTTTTTTTTTAAAGCCTATATATGATGCTACAGGTTTCCAAATGAGCTGCTGGTGATATTTTTTTTGGACCCTAAGCACTTTTCATTAGCTTAAGGACCCTACACACAATGACAGTGATGCACGGGCTGTTGTCAAAGTGTTTTGCAGCTTTGCCTGTAAGTAAAACAATACATTTCAGATTAGAGGGAGATAAATACTGTCTTTTAAGAACATGGATAAACTGATCTATCTAGCAGGATATTTCCGTCTTCGTTACACTCTAAATTGCGTCGAAACCCACAGGGGTGTATTCACCGTACTGAATTTAACTTCAGGCAATGAGGCTTTTTTTTCCTTCGTGGGCTCATAAAAAGCTTCTTCCTTCCAACTCTCTCGGTGAGACGACACTTTGATGTTCCATATTGTGCTTTTATGTTACTCTATTTAGCATCCTGAGTTTGTTTTTCAGTCTTTTTTTCTGTGATTCTCTCCTCTTCCATTTCCCTATATTCATTCTGTCTCTTTCTCATCTCCTGTTCATTTTCTCATGTTGTGCATCACCTTTTTCCCCTTTCATACCCTCATTCGTATTGCTCTTCACTCTGTAAACCTGCTTGTCACTGCAGACGTCATAACTCCTACTGCTGTCTTTTACTTTCCATCTTTCCTCTCTGTCTTTCCTCCCCTGACGACTTAAGTTCACCTGGCCTGTTTTTGGCTGGTAACATAAAAGGTCTGCCCATGTTTTGTCTAAATCCACTTGAATTTTATGTAACTGATTTTCCTTCACAACTATTATCAATAAACAGTGTGTTCCTTGAAGGTCGGCTTGCATGCCGTTCATCTAATGTGGTAATTTTACATCCAGAGAAGGCCTCGTCCAGGTAAATCTAATAATGTAATGCAAGCTCTCCTAGTGCAGTGTGATAAATTATGCAAAATTAACATAATAATATTTCTAGTTTTTTCTCACCGATAAACCGGCTGACTGCGAGGGATTGTTCAGACAAGGGCGAAGCAACCGTGCATTCAGCAGAACGGTTATCACAGCACAAAGTCAGGAATCCTGACCAAACAAAACGTCTTTTCTGCTCTTCCCTAACAGTCAGAACAATAGAGAGATTGGGCTCAATGCAGACTCAACATCTCTTTTTCGGTGCTGTTTTTTTTTTTTTTTTTAAAGTGCTTTCTATCCTGCTTTCGGTCTTTCTCACTGATATTAGGGAGGAGGAGGCTTTTATCTTTTTGGGAAATCTGGTAATTTAGCATTCTGCATTTATGACTGGCTTTCTTTTTAGTCTTCTTTTGTATTTATTATACAGAGGTGGAAAAAGGTGTCAGCGTCATGCTGTGCTAATTTTTGTGTTAGGTGTTAGCTGTGTGTGGAAAAACAAAGTACATTCTTAAATGTAAAGGTTAAAAGGGGATGGCTTTAGAGATGCCATAGATCCACAGTTTTTGGTTCCCCAAAGAACCTTAATAATTTAAAGAACCCTTTTCCACCTTTTGTGCAATGGAAACGTTATTAAAGCTAAAAAAGAACCGTTATTTTTAAGAGTGTCACCAAATCAGCAATGTCTTCCACCTCTGCATAGTAGCTTGTGGTGACCAGCATGTTTCCTTGTTACTATGTGTTCATTAGAAGACCGTAGCACTGGGCACTGATGAGCGCAGCCAATCAGGGACTCTGACTTATGTAGCAGACACTTCCACCCTGAGCACCTGGGCCTGACCGTTTGGTTTTGCATATATGTGTTTTTGCAGGTCACATTTGCCAGGTTGCTTAAGAGGTTCTTCGAGACATCAACTGCAGCACATCGAATACTGTACATTCACCTTTTACAGAACCACCTGTGATGTTCAGGTCATGAGGAGGTGTTCCATATCAGCTCATTGATAAGTTTCTGAAGAGTCTTTAGATAAGAACTTCAGCGTCCTTTAAAAAAAACCCTCCCTTTTTAGCATTGTGCATTCATCTTCACATCCGTAACAGAACTGTTTCTTTGTACCAACTCCATTCCCCCAACCAACCCTCCTTGCCCCAGACCATTGCTCCACGAAGCTCTAGCCTGAGGGTAGGTAGGGCATCTCATTGTGGTAGTTATAGTCTGGACAGACCTTCTGCACCAGTCGGTAGTCTGTGCTGTAGAAGGAAATGTAGATACAAATGACCTTAAATGGTTTGGAGCAGATCCAGGATACGTGGCTTTGTGTCTGCTCCTGGAAGCAGGTCTTGGAGGGGTCATAGTTGCAGAGTGAGGTGCGTTTGCTGCGGTCCACCTTCTCGTAGTCTACACGACAGTTGAAGATCTTCGAGTCTTTAGGGTAGACCACGCTCTGGCGCTCCAAGTCGAACTCCACAGCCTTCACGGGAGGTACCAGGCTGACTGAGATGTTCCCCTGTCCGGTGGAATTGTGACGAAAGTAGACGCTGAAGGTGCCATTTCCATGATCCACAATCTTACCCGTGATGAGCAGGTTGAGGCGCACCGTCTTGATGTTGGAGTAGAAGTCGCCCCAGCCGAACATCTTCTTAAATTTGCCAGTTTTGACAATGGGTGGGCGCCGCTTGACGCGTGAGTTCCCCGATGCGTCCGTGTCTGACTTGAGAAGATCGCTGCCCAGCATCTCCCAAAATTCCTGTTTGGAAAAGGGCACCGGCGAACGATAGGGCAGCTCCATTGTGGAAGTGTTGGCTGCTCGGCCGCGGCTGTGCATCACCCAGCGACTCAGGGGTGAAATCGAACCCTGAGATCCCAGAACCCCCAGAGTTTTGGAGGAGTCTGCTGAGGAGGAGGACTTAGACGTAGACGAGGGGAAGGAAGAAGATGACGAGTGGGTATCTTCCTGTCCTAGAGCCAGCTGGAGGAAAGAAAACAGGAGCAAGGATGAAAAATGTGACATTTAAAGAGAGAGGAGGTTACACAGACAGAAATTTGAATAGGAACTAGATTTGCATTTCCTAAAGGAAATACGGGTGTTTGCGCGGCAGCAAAAGAATAATGTTACAGTTTACGTAAGCTTAGCATTTAGACTTCATTTCGACATAACTTTGCTGTTGTGTTAATGTTCAGCATCTTCCTTGTTTTCTGTTGGCTGTGAATGAGAATGAACATATGTGTCTGTTGTGCTTCTTTTACAACTGTGGAAATAGAAATAAGAAACAATTAAGTCTTGAATGAATTTTACATTTTCAAGAAAATGTTTACCTTTAAAAAAGCCAAAATGGGATAAGCTTAATTGAATACATGAAATTATGGAGAAGAGGGGGAAAATAGAATGTTTGAGGAATGTCAGTACAGGTCTGCCTTGTAAACAATGATGAAAAGAAGAGGAATATTAATGCATTGCTTGCCTTGCAATACAGCATAATTTGAAGGACTGACTTGAAAGGGAAAAAAAGAACAGCTAAAAGGGAAACATCATCAGCACTTGAATCAACATTCACCCACGGCAAAGCGTCATTGACACCTCACTAAAATGTCCAGGCCACATTAGACTCCCGTCAACAGGAATTAATCTCTGTGTTCTGACCTGTACTCTACACTCACTGGTTCACATTATTGCTTTAGATATTGCGTGGGAATGATTTGATCCCTTTATGGCTTATCTATTTTTTTTTTTACGGAAGATCTCTAAGACTCCCAGAGCTAATTTGACTAAGAGAGAGAGAGAGAGAGAGAGAGAGAGAAAGATCGTGAGATTTGAACTCTTTCGTTCTCAAGAAACACCTACAATTTTATTCAAATTAACATTAATTAATGAATTTTTTTATGTATATTTTTAACAATTTGGTTATGGAGAACCCGCTAAACAGGAAAAGATATAGAAAACATACAACAGAGATGCGGGGATGGATGAAGGTAGTGCAGAAAGCGAGAAGGATGTTGTTCGGTAAAATAGAGTGTGTTTTTGTCTCATTGTTTGTATATAGAGTGCTGTGGAGGTGGATGAGATGTCTCTCTACGTGGGCTCATGGACGGGTGAAGAGCCCCAGAGTGGGTGTAACTGGTAATTACTAGATGGTAATGATCTATTTGAAACGCCTCATATACAGATAATCCAACAAGAGCTCTCAAACATTGGATCAAACAGTTGCATGTGACTCTTCACAGGTCTGTGTGTGTGTGTGTTGCGGAGTGTCAGAGAACAACGATGCTTTGATGTATTGTTTATTATCTGATGAGCTCTAAATTCTGTTTGGTCTGTTTCTCTGAGCCACGGGCCTGAGCTGCATTGTATCCGCACGGTCAGGTTCAAAGCTGAAACTCCCCCAAAAGACACATTCGTTTCTAGGAAACAGTCTCATGCTGTACAGAAGCTCTCTGACTTCGCCAGAGACAGAACTCACTTCCAGGTTTATGGATTGCAGAGACCTTGCAAGTTGTGGTGACATGGACCACAACCAAGAAAATTAATTCCCACTTTCAGTGGTGTCCAAGTCAACTGATGCCATCTCACACTACCTATAGTCATGTGACCTCTTGTCTTCACCTCCATCTGTTCCAGAGCACAAAAATATAACTGAGACTTGCCTCTGGAGTGCCAAGTGTCTCTGAACCTGGGGTAGGTTCAAAGAGAGGACAGATTTAGTTAGCTCGTTTATTTATGTACATATGTGTTCTTTCATTCTCTAAACTTGTATTATATTGTTGACAAGTTTGATTCATTTTAGCAAACCAAATTTATTTACACAATGAATTTTAGTTGATGAAAAATTATTCACCTAGCTGTCATTGCTTGTTTTACATGACTTTTATATAGTGACAAAAATTGTAAAGTTAAATGCCAAACGAAATAAATTAGCATTTATGTTTTACATGAGTTACAAGTTACATAAATTGTGTGAAGTGTTGTTTAAGGTTCCACTAGATCATAAAAAATAGTGCACAATGCACTGTTAAAGTAATTTTACCTATTGATCATTTTGACATTGTATTGTTTTTTAGGTTTAGATTTAGGATTAAGGGACATTCTGACAGAAACATTTTTTTCTTCTTACAGTGTGTTGACACAGTTATTCTCATTAGCAAACACATTAATCTCATTTGAATTATTAAAAATAACTAGATCTAAAGAATGATTTTGCTTATTAATCGGTTAACTGGATTTCTAGTTTTGTAATAATTTACCAAGCATAATGTAACTTATAAGCTCATAAATTCATCATTAAAGTATCAAAAATTCTTAGGATACACAGATGTGAGTGAAAATAAATGCAGCCTTCATTCATAAATTACTGGAAAATCACAGTAAAGAGGTCATGTGTCAACAGGACTTTTTCAAAAAATTCTGTCAATTTAGCGGTATGGTAAGTTGTAACATTACCAGTAAATTACCAGAAATGTGCTCTGGTATGGTCATGTACTGTATGAAACTTGGGAGGCACTGTAAGGGCCACTCATAACGTTCTGATGCAGATAATGCATTTTCCCCAACGCTGTTAAAATCTAACAGCCATTTAGCGTTAATTTCTGGTTAATGATGTCACAGACTTTACCAGTATTTTAAAAGATTTGTACATTTACTGGTAAAAATATAGAACGTCATTGCCTGTGTGAACAGCGCGTTTTTGTGTTTACCAGTAAAGTAATTCTGGTAATTTTATAGCAATTTACTGGCATTACTGCGTGAAAGGGGCTATTGTGGAGATCCCTAAAGAAATCACCGGTGTCTTTTTTTTTTTCAGGACTAAAATTGCATTACTATTATTCCCCCCATTTATTCTTGTCGTCTACAAAAACCATTGAGCTATTAAAGAGATATTAAATTAATGCGTTATGGGGTTTTTTTGTATGATTGTACGATGGTGGTTTTTAAATGTAGAGCATGAAAAGGAAAAGCATAGCAAGAAAGAAAGAAGAGAATAAGGTAGAGCCTTAAGAGACCTTATTTGAAACCTGCCTTTATTTCTCAGCGGGTTGGACTTAGTATATTCCAACCAGAATATAAGGCAGTCCACCCTCAGAGTAAATGTATGCAGTCATAGTCAGTGTTTGAGGATTCTGCTTATCTTTGTGTGTGTGAGAGCGATCTCTGCCAGACTATATAAGCATGTATATTCATACAGTGTGTAAGTGTATGCTGTGTGTGTGTGTGTGTGTATGAGTCTGTTCTCGCTGTCAGGGCAGGCCTGATCCACTGAGCTTAAGGATGTCTCTCCTCCATAATGCATGCTGCCCTGTCTCAACCCTGATCCTTCAGCCCACTCTGATGCTTCACGCCCATCTCATCTCGTCTTATGCAGGCTTATTCCGGCTTAATCAGGGCTTACTCATGCCTGATACTCATTTTACTTTACTCTAAGTGCCTATCTCCAATCTTGATAAGACAGACTCCATTTTATACAGTACGGATTAGCGCAACACGCTCTGGCTAATTCAGTCTTCTGTAGTCGCGCTGGTTTTTCTCCAGGCTCTCAGTCGCTTTGCTTGGATCTTGGGTGGACTTCTTTGTGCCTCAACAAAAGAACGCGTGGATTAATAACTAGCCTTGACGAGCGTGTAACACCTCTACAGACTGAATAATTCTACATTAGCTCCGTTGCAGATCTGCTAATCTGCTCAGCAGATATGCAGAGCAGGTCCTTCATGAATGTCATACCAGCTAATTGGGGGTATAAATATTAAATTGCATTCTCCTGCTAAGAAATACCTGTCTTGCCGAGCCTTTCTATTCAGTGCACATACTGTTGGCTGGGATTAGTATGGGTTTTTAAGTTTTATGCCAGATTCTACAAAAAATTTTGAAAGAGGCATTTTTTTACTACATTATGCCAATATGTTTGTATAATGACCACTGAACTGCATTAGTGACTGTTGTCCCAGGTAACTGATATCTTACATTGCTGTTCAAGTCGTTGCTGTAGCCAGTTTTTATATATTTATTTTTTTAATTATTGTATTTTATTTTCCTGAATAATAATCAGAGCTTTATGGCATTGATTGTGGATAGCATTGTCATTTGTGTGATTGCAGTCTAGTTTACAGCCTCCAGTTCATTTCAGATATGTTTGTAAGAATTTCTTAAAAACATTCATCTCTTTTTATATCTAATTCTATATTGGGTTAAAAACAACTGCTTATAAATGGCATGCACACACACACACACACACACACACACACGCTCTTTGCTGTGTCCCTGTGCTGAATGATGCAATGTTGTTTTCACCAACTAAGCTTTGTTCTTCATCCTCTCTTCCTCTGAGGAGTAAACACTCCAGTCTGGATACACTATTCTGATCACTCAAGTGTTGTCACTTTCTTCCAGAAGGCAGAAGTAATTTCATAATGTCCTGTAAGAGCAATTAATCAATCAATCAGGTCCCAGTTCTTCGTGTCTATGCATCCTTTTCTTTTTTAGTGCTTTTTTCCCTTGTTCTGCTAAAACCCCCTTCAGAAACACACAGCACACAGGAGGCCCTGCAAGTAAATCCCATTTTGCCCAAATCTCCCTGGAGAAGCATCTTGGCCCCAGATTAATAATGAACAAAAATAAAAAAGCAGGTAGACATATTGATTTTAATCTATTCAGACTTCACTCTCATTTTCTTTCTCTTTTTTTTCACAGGAGAGAGGATGAATGTGAAGCGGGTTCAAGGGAGGAGGGGTGAGGAGGACCAACCGCACCATTACCCCCTGTTCCTATAACCTGATCTCAATTTCAGTCTTCATTTGTCTCTCTCTCTCCTTCTCTGTGTCTCTCCTTTCTCCCCATATGTTGGGAAATGGTTGACTTCGCATATTGATCTGTGGCCAGTTTTCTCCAACAAGCTTACAAGCCTTGACCTCATCAAGAGCAAGTGGAAAGTTGAACAAGACAGAAAGATTTTAGAAATGTCACAAAGTAAAATGGGAACAATTAATTACGTTTTAACACTTTATATTTTGAGTACACGACGGCAAGTTTAGAAGACTAGACTAGTACACAGGTATTAAATGCAAAAAGGATAAGACAGTACAAATTCTTGTTTCTGAAAATGTTTATTGCTGCACAAAAAAGTGGTGCAACAGTTTAGTAAATAGACAGGTATTAAAAGGGCCTTCCTTGATCATTTTTGGTCTTCATTTCAAGGATTCTGTTGACAAATTTCCACCTGTAACTAAATAACAAGGACTGTAGGAAGTTGATGGGATAATGCACACTATGTATCAAATAACAAAAAGAAAGAATAAGATCTCTGTATAAGATAATAATATCCATATTAAATAAATATCTCTAAAAAGATTAATTGGATTTTATAACTTCTTCACCCTTCGTGTGAAATTAAGGACACGATTCATCCAATATCCCTGTAACATTCTGCACCTCTTGACAGGGATGTTCCTCTGCCTTTCATTAATAAGATCTGTAACTAAATCAATCATTTCATCTCCCTGCAGACTTGATGTGGTATTGACTTCATTCGCTTCCTTATACCACTTAAAGTAAACGGTGCAAAGCAGCCCAGCCATGCTAAACACTGCGGGTGGATCGACACAATATGTTTTTTGCCAGATGAAACACTCATGGGAGGGGAAGAGCGCAGCTGGAGGCGTTGGTCGCATACGCAGGACTGAAAGTGTAACGGCTGTCTAGACTGTCCAGCTCTCTAATCCTACACTCAACTTTCATGTGGATTACGGTGGGTTGAGAAAGAAGAAAAGGCTAGATGTGATAAACAGAGGCGGCAAAAGACAAGACAATAAGGAAGAAAAATAGCTGTGCGGTGAGGCTCAATTAGGGAAGAGAGATTCTTTTTAATATAACAATGTGTGGTAAAAGCACACTAGGTTCAGCGCAGTAAATCCCATTCATTCATTGAGTATTAATTTGTATGAGTTCTTTATGCGCCAGTGACTTGTTTATGGGATCGCAAGTAAATTTGGACTTTAATGAGTATATGGCGATGATACGTTCTTTGAACTGCAGAACTTGCTTCCTAAGAGCTCAAAAACCTCTACTGTAATGCACAAGGAATAAAAGCACAAACATTGAAACACTGAAATAAACGTTAACATATAATGAGCGCTGATGCCAGGAATAGTGAACAGTTAAACTGGCAGTTGGTGAATGTGCATCAAAGCAGAAAAAAAAAGGCAGTACATCCAGATCTGTTTATCATGCGGTGATTATGTTACTTCATGCCACTGTATTGGTAGGACAAATATATATATTTTTACGTTTTACCAAAAAATAGCAGTCAAAATTTCACATTTACTTTACTGTCTTAGTTTCCAGTTCTTTATAGGTTATTTATACAAAAAAAGGAAAGAAAATCAGTATATATGTCCATGTGGACAAAGCAGTAGAAAAAATCTTCAAAATATCTTTTTGTGTGTGTTTCATAGGAGTAAGAGGGGCATACAAGTTTAGAAAGGCAGGAGGGAGGGTGAATGATGCCGGACTTTAGTGCTTTAGCTTTGGTGCTCATGTGGGTAGAGAGAGTTCACGTCCAGCTTACATCTTGTCTTGGGAATTATTTTTTGATTTAAATATGCCAGAAAGACAGAACAAAAATAGAAATGTGAAATATAAAACTAACTGATTAAAAGTGGAGGCCACTGGGAAGAAAAACAGTTACTGCACACACTCTGGGACTAAAACATAAATAGTTTTAATAGTTTTAACAGTGAATAGGCCTAGAGACAGCAATCAGAGAGAGAAGGCTGTTATAGACTGTGTAATGGGGCATTCACTGTGAATTTATTGGTGGAGGTCACAGAAAGGCTGTATTGTTTGTTGTAGTGTGCTGTTGAATGTGTTTATGCTATTAGTGGATTGCAAAATTGGCCATACAGTAGCTTTTGAAAACTTAATCACAAATGCAATCTTTCCTCAATAAAATATGATATAACAAGGAGCAAGAGGCACTATACACATAACCATTACACCAACGGGGACTTTAATAGGGAGACCATACAGGCCATTTTGTAAAACGTGTCCTTGGTTTTCTATATTGCCTAAAGTATCCAGGTTTTGACTGTTTGCTCTGTGTAGATCGCCCATTGTATGACATCCGAAAGACAACATGAGATCAAAGCAGATGACTCCTTATGCTTTCGAACAGCGCTCACTCTCACGCTCGGTGATGTCATACAACAATTCAGATCAATTTTGATCTTCTGTGTATTTACATCTGTAGCATGCATCCTGATAGGAAGGATGGCAAATATAAAAACAAAGGAAAAATGTATGCAGAATAAGCACCTTTAAGCAAGAGGAAGAAAATTCTAGGGGGTACATGTTAAAATAAATACACATTATAAATACAAATTTTACAATTACAAATAAATAACATTTTCCAGGAAGACTTTCCATAAGATTTTGGACTGTTTCTGGCGCTTACTAACTTCATTCCAGTTCATCTCAAAGGCATTTCATGGGGTTGAGCTTACAGTTCTATGCGGACTAGTCATATTATTCTGTACCAAACTAATCCAGTCAGGTCTTTACGGACATTGCTTCATGCACCAGGCCAGCAGTTCTCAATTCTTGTCCTCATGTACCCCTGCTCTGCGTATTTTTCAGGTCTCTCTTAGTTAACACACCTGATAATCAGCTTGTTAGAAGTGAGCTCCGTGCATGAACAGTGTCCTGATTGACATGGTCCCTACACAGTGTTCAACGTGCCCTGGTCCCTGAGCAGGGAAAATCCATTAAAGTTTGCTTTCCTTCAGAACATTCATTCACATATTTGCTTTGAGCAACGTCTTCACACACAGACGAGTGTGGCGTTATACACCTCTGTAAATAAATACAATTTAAATTCACATCTCGCTCACTTCAGTGCCCTTTGAATGTAACGTATACGTTCGCTTTGAACTGGAATTATGGCAGAATATCCTGATGTACACTTCGCAGGGCACTTCGAATGAAACAAACGTTTGAAGTGAAAAGAAAAGGACTGCGAGGACTGGAATTGAGAACCGCTGCACTAGGTCACAGTCATGCTGGAATAAAAAAGGACCTTCCCTACACTATTCCCACATTGTTGGAACAATAGCATTTGCCAAAAATATATTGGTATGCTGAAAATTTCCCTTTACTAGAACTCCGAACTTTACATTTGGCACAATGCAGCTAGGCAAGCAATATTCTCCTGGTATCTGCCAAACCTAGGCTCACCCATTAGATTGAAAAACAAAGAAATGTAATTCTTCACCCCATAGAACTGTTTTCCACTGCTCCAGAGTCCAATGTTGGTGTGCTTTTTTGTGAGGCTTGCATGCAGCTGCTTGGCCATGGAAGCTAACTCTATGAACGTCCTGCTGTTTGAGTTTTTATAATAATAACAGAAGGTCTGGAACTTTAACATACATGTATGCGGTTTTCAGCTTTGTAAATGCCTTAATTTTTTAACAGTATCACTTACAGTTTACCATGGAAGATCTAGTATGAGAATTTGAGAATTTGATGAGAATTTCATGAACTGACTTATGGCAAAGGTAGCATCGTATCACAGTACCACACTTTAATTCACTGAGCTCTGCAGACAGCATGGTGCTTGACTTTATACACCTGTGGTAGTGGGTCTAATCGAAACAGCTGAATTCAATCATTAAAAAGTGTGTTTCAATACTTTTATCAATAGTGTACACTGCAAGAGTACTGCAGTGGTGCATAGGATAAAAGATTATAATGCATGAATGAAACTGACTTCGAGCGAGTGAATGAAACTGTGTGTGTTTATCAAGGGGTCAGGGTTTGGCTGGTTATCATGGTTCAATTAGCCTCTGCTGGTGCATTCTGTAAAAACATCATAGTTTTTCTTTTGTGCCATTAGCAATGTAAGATTCTGGCCAGACTGTGTGTTTAAGGAGATCTAATGGATGATTAGCAGGGTGATAAAACAAAAAAGGACAAGAGCACTGCTTTAGGCAGCAGATGGCAAATAGCTGAGCAGAAGAAGGAAAAAAGAACGAAAGAAGGAACTTAGCAACTGAGTCATAGAGCTAAAGGTTGCATAAGGAGGCATGGACGGTAGGGAAGAGAAGTAACGAGTGAATGTGAGAGCCTCTTTGGAGGTGAGCCTACGTGGGCTGTGCGATTTGAAAAGATCTGCTATGATGTTGACAAGTGCAGAGCCAGATCAGGACAGGTAGCATCTTGGAATCTTATTACACAGAACAAATCCAAACAGAAAGGCCAGCAGTGCAGGACGCGATGTGTGTAACATTAAAATGAAGGAAAAGATCAGACTCCACAAATTCTTTAATTTTCCACATATGCGTTAAGGCAGAAGTCTTTATCCATAGTGACTAACCATGCATTTAAAGCATGCATTTTTTCTTTCTATGGCTTCCTTATATCATGCTCTACTGTTTGAGCCAAATGAATGCTATAACATAATTTTTGTGTTATTTTTGTGTTATTTAGTTTGCGTTTGTTAACTTGAAGTCATCTATGTGCTACACAGAATATTATCTAGGCATAAACTACTGTAAAAGAGCAAATCGATATGTCCCACCTCAACTGGGACAGTAGAAAATACACCAGGAAGGAAACTGCACTTGTCAAGAAATTTTATGGGGACTTTGTTACACACTATATGAAAAATAAAAAAAAACTGAGCCAGTTGGCTGAAACTGGGTTGTGTTTTTGCCGTCTGGTGTGTATCGTGTGAGTCAGTAAGGGTGGAGGCAATGGGGGTGGGGGGTTGTCATTGTGGTAATTGTGACTCATTTAGAGTTATCGACAACAAGCCTTAGGTGCTTCTCCAGGCAACAGAAAGAGAAGACGTTTTTTACGGTTTCATCCTTTGGAAGCAGGGGTGAAGAAGGAAGGTGAATTGAAGGAGGTGAAGAAGGAAATAGATGTTGATCTATTGAAATGATAGACAGAATGGTATACTATAATTTGCACACTACAGCACGTACACTCAAAGTGTTAAAACGTTTGTGCTCTAAAAGATTTTTTGAATGTTTTTGAAACGAGGCTGCATTTATTAGATTCAAAATTCAGCAAAAACAGTTATATTCTAAAATATTATTACAAATGAAACAACCGTTACAACACTTACAGAGGCACTTATGTAATGTATTTTAATGAGTCATTTATTCCAGCAGAGTTTTCGGCAGCCATTACAACAGCCTTCAGCCTAAATATTTTTGTGAAAACCATCATACATTTTTGAAAAAGAAGTCTTTTGTAAAAATGTAAAAATCTTTACTGTCACTTTTTAAAAATGTAATACTTCCTTGCTGAAGTGATTTCCCGGTCCCTCACCCCTCTAGCTCTCCTTTCCTATCAATGTCCTCTCGTGAAAAGTAAATGAATTGCTTCACTGTATTCCCTATTTGTAAGGCACTCTGGATAAAAGCATCTGCTAAATGAATAAATGTACAGTAAAAATTTAAAAGCAAAACTGGAAAAAAGGTCATCCAAAAATAAAGCAGTGAAGAAAAAGTAATGCAATTGCAAATAGTCTACTCTAGTTTTGTACTGCGTAGTTTGCCCATCAGAAAATTTGTATACTGTACACATACTGCAAAGACAGTATAGTGTGCCTTTCTAACATAGCCAGAGGGAGCGAAAAAGTGGAAAGAAGGTGGGATGAGCTGGAGGTACAGCTTCTCCGATAATGAAGAAGGCATCTTGAGAGCAGGCAGACGACATTCAAAGCCAGAACGAGACAGACAAGTGTAGAAGAGAGTGGGAGCTGGGAGAAAGAGAACAATGCAGGCAGTTTAGAGAAGAGTAGGGAGATGACCGGTGTGGGCCTGTCAGCTCCAGAGGCAATAAACAGGCATTTAAAGAGACAGGTACACAGTTTCACCCCAGCCAATTAAAAACAGACTGGCACAACATTCTACCTGAGTCTCTTAAAGGGACAGCTACAGTGCTCTACCGAGGCCAATTAAAGAGACGACAGCACCATTTTACTCAGCAGAGCTCAAGTGACTGCATCTGGGAATATATCCCTGATTCTGCTGGTTTATCCGTAGGAGAATCTGTGGCTGTTCTCAGTGCCATGAGGATCTGTATTCCTTAGGCTCTTTTCTGAAAAGGTTGGATTACGCCTTTCATAATCGCTTTACAGTTGAGTAATGGGGTTTACTATAGCTTTCTAATTGAATATATGTCATAGACTAAGGTGTAATGAATGAAAAAAGTGTGTGTATGGAAAATGTATGGAAAATGTAGAAATAGCAACCCTAACTTTTGGATTCTGGTTAACACTGTACTTAAATATACGATTACATTCTAGACAAAATATATGTAAGCCCTTTTTATTTCTCCAATAATAATAATAATAATGATAATGCTTTAGGGTCTAATTTTCTCCTAACATGCTTTTTCAGTTCAGTTTTTTTTTTTTTTTTTTTTTGTGAAATACTGAAGTTTTTAATTAAATGTGTATGCCTATTTTCATATTGTTATGAAAAATGATTGTTTGAGGAGGAAAAACACCCAGCATATAATAAGTTGTCGTCTTTGAAGTGAATTTTTCAATATGGATTTAAATTAAGCTCCTATCAGAGTTAGGATTGCAGTCTGCTGTGGGTAACCTTTTAAAACAGCAACCTTATGGCCTCAGAGGGCTGAAATATTCCATAACGAGTGTGTGAGAGTGTGTAGCCGGCTCTGGCCCTTTGAATCACATCTCCCCTGGCAATGGTAGAACAGACAGATACACTATTACAGAATTTCAGACTGATAGCACTGGAGAAAGAGGTACATGTTTTTGCCTAGTCGTTTAAAGAAACAGGCACCGCAATTAATGTAAGCCTTCCTGAAGGGAAGAGAGCTGTGTCCACTGACTGAAATTTCATTCTGAAACAAAGAATATGGCAGTTTGCTCCGATGTCCTATAAAAGAGTAGCTTTGCAACTTTTGTTATATCATTTTATTTCAAAAGGCAACTTGAAATCCAGGTTTACTGTGAAAATGCCTCTGGTCTTACAGAGCACAACAGAACATGTTATTTTTCTCTTAATATAACAATATCATTTCATAGCTTTCTTTTCACAAACCAGTCACTGATAGACTGATAAAATCAAGACTCAACCTGCATTTTGAATTGAATCATCCAGTGATTTTCTGTGGTGGTCTAAAGTGGAAATAAATCTGTATACATTGTATATATTGTTTAATTCAAAAATAACATTTTACAATAAGGTTCATTAGTTAACTACATCATTTAACCTGAACTAAGATCGGACTAATCTTAGTTCATGTTCAGTTCAGTTCATGCATTTAGTAATGCATTATTAAAATCACAAGTTGTGTTTGTTAACATTAGTTAATGCACTGTGAACTAAAATGAATCTACAATGAGACAATGTATTTTTATTAACTAACATTAACAAAGATTAATAAATACTGTAATATATGTGTTGATCATTGTTCATGTTAGCTAATGCATTATCTAACGATAACTAAATAACACCTTATTGTAAATTGTTAGCATTATTTCATTATTCAAAGTATTAATATATTTTGAAAAGATATATATTTTTTGCAACTTTTGAATGGTAGTGTATTTAAAATTACAACAAGTTCATGTATTATTTTAGTAAAGAAAAATGTGCTTGTGTATGTAGAAATTTAGTAAATTGTTCTTTGCAAACTACTTTTTTTGCCATTTTGTGCCAAACTGTGCAGTTTATAAAATTACGATTTGTGTTTTCTTAGATGTCCTTTTTTTTAACTACATTATTTACTATGTGTATAAAACAGAGTAAATGTGTTTTATATATGCCAAGCATAGGAAGTTAAAGCTCTTTGCAGATATAAAGGATGCAATACTGTTACATAGATAATATATCTCCAAAGAGTATTTAGTTTAAGCATAACGAATAACGAATCCTAAAGGAGTGTCTTTGGCACAGAAATAGTCCATCATACGTCCAACTTTTTTTTGAGACTTTGGCCATGTTTAGCATGAGAATATAACTCTTTAACAGTGTAAGTATGAATGCATGAAATAGCATTCAACCTCCCCTTTAAGGAGTTAAGAGTAACTAACACCAGCCACTGCATTTGAATCCAGGAAACAAAGATATTGACAAGGTAGACTCATGCTCTTTACAAATCTCCGAAGAGGAAGGTAGAAAATGAATCAAGGTAACTGACAAGTGTATGTCAATAAGTCTGACAATATGTCTTTAATGTGATGCTATGATTCCGATGGTAACCTCCTCTGAGCCTCTGAGCGTCAAGGTGCTGCGCACAGACAAACATGCACACACTGTATTACGTCCCGGCGGAAACACACTGAGCTGTTAACCTGAGTGTCAAATTAAGTTTGAATATTATGCAGAAAACAATATGTATGAGATGAGATTTTCATTTTCTAAATCACTCCATATAATTGAGGGAGAGGACGGGAAGCAGACAGGGTGCAATGAAAACTACCTCTCTCTCACTCTCCGTCTCTCTCTCTCTCTCTCTCTCTCTCGCTGGCTCTCAATAAGAGCCGTGCGCTCCTGTGTTTCCTCGGGCTGTTGGATTGAAATCTCCATCTCTAATATGACATCAATTTTTAATTAAAGGCCCCAGATCCCACTCAGATTCCTGAGTGTTCGCCGACACATTTATTTCTCTCACTCTCTGCAACAGACCTCATCCGCTCACGCTGGGAGATTTCTCCTTCTGTTACACGATTAAAATCTGCAAACGGCTCTGCCCTTAGAACTAATTATTCCACACCAAGACAAGAGGCGCAAGGGAGGGAGAGAACACAAAGGGGAGAGAAAGGTAATTTCACAAGAAACAAGCCGTTTGACTCTTAATGAATAATTTATGCCGGCTTCAATGGAGTCACAAGAGCCCAATAAGCAGAACCTTGCGCCCTCCCGCGACCTCAGCCCCGACTACTGGACAAACATCAGTCTCTTCCTTCCTCCTCCTCACTTTTGTCTCTTTACCGTGGGCCATCCCACTTGAACTGTCCACCTGAAATGATTTGGATGGGTTCAGTTCAGCGCTGCTTGTGGACCGAGGGCTGATTCAGTATTCACAGCAAGATGGTGATGCCTGAATTGGCTATCAAATTTTTGCATTATGCCGTATTGACAGAGTGAACGTGCGTATGGGTGCAAATCAGCACAGTCTGGTTTGTGATAGGTGAGACAGGTATAGACGAGCCGGGAAGCGTGAGGTTAGAGGTTTGATTAGAGGGGCTGTCGGTGGGTTGCGACTATTTGTGATTCGGTTGTGAACATCAAATCATTGCTAAAAGCTAAAAGAAAATAAAGAAATTAAATATTTTAATTTTGTAAAAACATTCAATACATTTAAATAAATATACAATAATAATACTTTAATTATTTAAAGATATTTAATTATTTAAAAACTATTTCATATAGGTACTATACCTTTAAACTTTCTATTCATCAAAAAATTCTGAAAAAGTCTTTAATGTTTTCCACAAAAGTACTTTCCTGACTTTTCTCACTTTCTTGAGCACCAAATTATATGGTAACACTGGAGACTGCAATAATGGCTGCTGAAAATTCAGCTTTGCATGAAAAGTAAATTACATTTTATAATGTATTCAAACAGAACATGCTCCTTTTAAATTGTGATAAATTGTAATTGTAAATTGTAATTGTTCTTTTTTTTCTGGAATGTTTGATTGGTAGTGTGTAATTAACTTTTGTTTTTCTTAATCTTTTGTTTTTGATGCCAAAGGTTGTGCATTTAATTAAAGTCAAAGGTTCTGTTGCATCCTTGAAAAACAGTGTGAAAAACACATTGTATTTTGTGCTGTTTAATTACAGTCTGAGGGCATGAAAACAATATTTGTAATAGTTACATAAAGTATATATTTATATTAAAATATTTATATAAAATCAGACATTGTCTGTTATGTTAATTTAGAGCATTGTTGGGCCTATTCCATCTGACGTCCAACATCTATGGATGACCCTATGGGTTCTAGCAATGGCCCTGTGAGTGAAGTAGGGTGAAGGCTGGGTGATAAAGGGTGACACGGTTAGATCCGACAAGGCTATGTGCAGCAGCGGTGCAGGACAGTCTAATGGGAGAGGTTTGA
Source organism: Puntigrus tetrazona (assembly GCF_018831695.1). Lineage (NCBI taxonomy): Eukaryota > Metazoa > Chordata > Actinopteri > Cypriniformes > Cyprinidae > Puntigrus > Puntigrus tetrazona. Next base: position 21,037,678 of record NC_056701.1, on the reverse strand, counting down.
TTCTATGTCATCGACACAAACACCATCCTAAACTACATCTGTTCTCTCTCCCTTCCTCCACGGCTGAGAGCACAGCTGATGCCCAGAGTAATAGGATTCTCCATAGCACTATAGGACAGGCTCTAACAGGCAGTTTAGATCTCATCTATTTGACCCCATTTGCACTTGTTAGGATCATTCATGGAACGCACTGAGAATCAGAGAAGGAGAGAGAGAGCGGGAGAAAGAGAAGGGTGGGGAATAGAAATTGTTGAATTGACTCCTTTGATAAATTCTCTAGTAAGAAAAGTCATGTCTGGTATTAAGGGATGACTCTCAGAGTGATACCATTTCAAAGGAAAAGTATGGTGAACACGATCATTTTAGGGCTGTTACAACAAACCTTTATATAGTTCGCGAAAGCCTGAAGAACATCAACCACTTTCTGCTCTATTCTAGGTCTGAATGAGACCATGTTCTCCACATCAAATAGCAAAAATCAAGGCTGAATTTAACTTATTTCTGAACTACAGCTCTATTCAAAAGCCTTCTCCCATATTTTTAAGCATTTCCCATTTGAAATTAAATGTAATTGAAACTTTTTTCAATTAATTCACCCATCAGAATACACTGCTTTCTTGACATCAGCCATTTAAAAGCCCCATACTAATCATAATATTTTCAAATGGTCTTTGTTAGCAGCCTCAGAGCTAATCCTTGAATTGACAGCTCACTTAGTAATCAAGGATTTAAGATTTCAAGCATCAAAATTGAAGTGGACACCATGGAGGAACAATACAAAAGCTGAATATATAACCGTTTTCATCCAGCCTTGAAGGATTCGCCAACAGATGCCCGTGTCACACCCTAATGATGTCAGCAGATGCCTTTGTCACACCCTGATGAGGTCACTGCAATGCTCTGCTAGTACAATAACCATCTGTCTGCTCTCACAGATGGTGACAGATGCCCATGCTTCAAATAAACTGGATGTAGCACTGCGTCCGTGAACAAACTCATCTTTGCCCCTCTCTACCAGTCTGTTTCTGCTTGGAGAAACTATTTGAAGTGCAAAACCTCCTCAGACACAAACAAATCTGTCCTGCTTTCCAAGTCCATTATTGGTCCAGCAGTTCATTTCTTTCAGATGAAAACTGATTGCTCTGTGTATTGATTAAAATCCACACTGGAGGTAAAACTCGAAGCATAAATCAGCAATACCTTTAAAAGACTGAAAAGTGTAAAATAAAAATAATTATTTTCTTTAATGCATGAAAACGGACACATCTTTATGAACTGCACGTGTCAGCTGTAGTTCATCACAAGAAGCATTTACAGCATTTATTAATGCAATTATTTTTACATGTAAACTATTTGAAATTTTAATAGTTAACATTTTGAACTAACATAAGCAAAATATTGAAGGTTGAAAGAAAATTAATAAATAATGGACAATTATTAATTGATAGTTAATATGATTCATTTAATTACAGTTAATCTGTAATGCACAAACCAATGGTAATGTAAAGAACGTTAGTGTTACTGAAATTGTAAACACTCAGAAACCTTCTCTACCAGTCATACATGTGTTATTTCTGTCTGGTTATGTCTATCAATCAGGAAACACATCAGATGACTGTGATGCCAGTGATTTTCTGACAGTGATATTCCTATTTTAAATGCTAGCTATTTTAAGCCAATAGTTCTCTTTTAGGACAGAAACATACTGTATCTGAGCACATGAAGAGACATATCTAGTTATCACTGCATTTTTAAAACAAGGTCATATGCAATACAAGTGCATGTTGTATTCTCAGTATTGTGTCAATGAAGGTAAATCAGGCTTTACTTTTAACAGTCAGTTTGTTATGTCAGGTAACAACTGTCATGATATAACTGCCTGTCTGAACAGCAACACATCTGGTTTAATGTCACAGACATGAAATGACAAAGGTAACTCTGTCGCCCCCTTGAGTACTGAGGCTTTTTTTTTTAATATAGCACAAGTTACCCAAGAGCTCAGTGCATTGCCTGCGTTGTGTTTGCGTTGTGTCTGGCTTTGGTGTCATAGCCTTAGAATTGTGATAAAGAGAGACCACTACAAAATCCACCTCTTGCATTTTTAAGCTCAGCGTAATGTAAGCATGTTCACTGCCATACAGTTAGTGTCAATTAAGCAGTGCTTCAATATTTATATAATGGCATTTAACCGAGATATAATTGGATGTTGACAGTAGGGCTTAATATTCTATGCATAGAAGCTGTGCTATTCCAGTTGTCCTGTGCTTTTCTCTAGCTTATCTTTGATGGGGAAATCCTGCCATGTCAAGGATGCCCATTTCTGGGACAGATGGGAAACCTACAGTACGTGTGCTCCACCAGGGGTCAGCCGGTCTGTGCTAATGCATAAAATCATCAGTGCTTAACACATAGCCAGCAGGGTTTAAAATGTGTATCTCACAGTGCCCTGTGGTAACGTGCTTTGTCTGTCTTGTTTGTCTGAGTGACTAACATGCCCTCTTACTGTCTCAAGATGAACTGTGGGTCAAACTAGGGGAGAGTTTACAGTAAATCTGACCAGACAAGGCAGCAGACCGTGAGGGACAGAAGAGACGAGTCATTGGACAGGTGAGGCAGAGAATATCTGACCGTTTATGGCACGCAAACAGATTTTTTAAGAACTTAAGAACAACATTGTTTAAATAACACTTTCCTTAATGACTTAAGGCCTATCATGTCCTGGCTTTTTTCGTAGAAGTATGACTATCCAATTAGAAATGTCCTTCTAAACTGAATTAGCCTGAAAGCACAAAAACTTTCATCAATTCTGGTCACATGCATTTGACGAAATGTGTGTGACTCTGTGTTTTGCGCTCAAACGAATGCATTCACAAACTTTTTTATTTTTATTTTTTTATAATAATTTTGTGTATGCCATAACCGAAGCTTACTGCACACGCCCAGGCAGATGGACCAGAGCCGTCTGATTTTAATGTCGGTGTGTAGTTTATTTTCCCTCGTGACTGTGTCGAAAGTGGACTGCCTGCTCTGAAAAATTACATCTTGTAACTGTATTAATTTAATGAGCTCATAATGAGAATGATGCTGGGCCAATATCATCAGCATAAACACGTTTAACACGGTAATTGCCTGCAATAAGCTCTTGACTGCATGACATTGTTCTGTGGAGAAATCACTTAAATCATCACAATCAGGAGAGAAAGAGGGTGCAAAGAATGACCGTCGATTTCCTGAGTATGAAAAGAACAGGAAGTAACTGGCTGCAATAATGTATACTTATATTTTTTATTTTATACTATTATCATATAATTTTTTCTGCATTCATTTATATTACGTATTATAATTTTATACCTTTCATATTTTAGTGCATTAGTGCATTAACGTAATGTGCAATATAGATGCAGAATACTGAAGCAGAATATTTCCTATCTTAGTTCTTATTCCTGTTCTTTACAAACACAATTTAATTATTTATGGAAATGACAACCTCATTACATTAAACTCAGCCTTGAAAAAAGCAGGTTTACAGTGACATATTCATGTCATTATAATATCAGGTCTTTATTTATGATACTTATCATATTTACTTACATTACCATATTATGACATATACAGTTGAAAAAGAAAATAAATAGGTGGAGTTTTAATCTCTTAGTCATTGACTGAATGGAGCTTGGGGTTTAAAAGAGGTGGGGTTTAAAAGGACTGAATGATTGGAGAACTGCGTAAGAGAGAAATCTGTCATTTAATTTCACAGAAGATTAAGACGACTTAAAGAAACGTTTAAAAAATGAACCATATGCACGGATGTATCATTCACAATAAGATTAATATGATCATGAGCTTTTCTACTTCTTTTACTTTAAGCCTATATAGTGTATACAGAACCACGCTGAACACTAGTCAAAAACAGGCAAAACGTTTCTGTGTTTTCAAGAGTGATTTCTGTATGCAGCACACACACGAGATGATAATTCAGTGGATTCGCTCCTATAACTCTCCGATGTGTATGCGCCCAGGTTTTAGATGCTTCTAACCTCATAAGCATCAGTTGATCAGTGGATTTTCTTAGATGCTAAATTCAGTCAGCTCGTGGCACAGGCCATAGATTTAATGAAAGCTCCTGAGTTTAACTAGGCAAAAGCTTGAAGGCTCTATTACAGCAGGCCCTTTAGTTTCAATAAAGCTGATGAAAATTAAGGTTGATTATTAATGTGCTCTACATGTCTATTAATAATAACGGCATAATAGTGTTTAATAAGGGATAATTCATGGATTGCTCTATAATTCATCACTGTCAAACAGCAAATGAATTACCCATGATGCCCAATTGAGGTGTGTGAACGCGTAAGCCATTTTCTTGCGTTTGACGCTCCCTCAGGTTTTAAGTAATGTGGCAGATAAATGACCTAATGCCGTAAGCTAAATTGGATAATTACATTATTAGTGTCTTCCTGATGTTATATATCTAAAGCTATGCACTGCAAGTCGCACATACCAGAGCGTGTATGGTATTTTAATTAAATTCCTTATAACCTTCACCTGTAATTTTATGAGTCTGCTCTTTTCAGCCTGCTCCTTTTCTTGGCAGTGTTATTTTATATCACTGGGAAAAAATATATATATATACGACTTTCATTCTGGTACGTTTCTGTAAGACTGTGTTTGTTCTTTATTAAAATTTGTCAGGCCGGAAGATTGTTACGTGCGCTGTGTATTTCTCTCAGGACTGCTCTCCTTCAAATCCGAACTTGGGTTAGAGATTTAAGGACACGTGACCTTATTAAATTTCTCCTCACTGGCAGCCCCATCTAAGTTAATTACAAGTAGGTGTTTTGTAATTAATCTAGGGAAGATTTGTCACGGTTATTAGTTGTCCGCCCCTTTCGAATGGACAAATTTTAGAGCAGGAAGCTGGATTTGTACTAATGTATCATCCTATCGAAAGTTCCGGCGTGTGGCATAATTACACTGCGAATAAAGCGATGCTTGTTTGTTGTTTCGACTTTTAATTCTGATATGCTTCTCGTTTTTGTTTTTTTTTTGTTTTGCCATTTTAATGACAGCATTTTGTATCCCTGGAGAATACAAGAGGATTAAAACGTGTCAAAGAAGAAGTCATGAATTATTCCAGCTACACAGCAGATAATTGTAACACAGAGACTGCTAGGGGGGGATTAAATTTAGACTGCGGGTGTTAAGCTATAACACCCTCACAGCAGGTGCATGAAAAACAGGCAGCCGTACACAACCTTTGCTCTAAAGTTAAACTATGGATACCCCGGCATGTTTTACCCACTCATATCAGTCATAGGTACGCCGAGGTCAGGATAAGCTACGTAAAGTGTGCCAAGACTGACACCGAGGACAGCCCACTCCTACAGATATCCTTCGTTCTTCAATAAAACTTGGTCTATAGGATTGTTAGAGTACCATTTGTCTCATTCTCAGGGAGAGTCATGAATATTAATAGTAATATTATTCATTAAAGTTGTTCTGTTATTTAATTGCTTTTCCTGTAGGGACAAAGAATGTGTAAAATGTCGTTTCAGAAATCATCCATTCACACACGAGAACACTTTTTATTAGAGTTATGCCTCCCACAAATTATTTAACTTAGTTCCTTTAAAGCTAGAAACGGTTTTTACATTTTAGAAGTATTTCTAGAAACTGAAATGCCAAATTCCGCCTTATTTAAAATAGGAATAGGTCACGAATTTTAGCTCTCCTCGCACTGTGAAGAGCAACAATATAATTATTTTTCACTTTACGTTTGTGTCACACGCACGACTCAAGACCGGTTTAGGTTTAGGTTTTTGTTGTTGTTGTTGTTGTTGTTTGTTTTTTACATGTTCGTTTGAAGCGGCAAAATGGAAAACCTGTGGAGCGGAACGACTCTCAGGTGCTCCGTTCCTCTCACACAAACCTCCAGGCCAGCATTCAGTCTGTGATTTGCTCATTGATAGACACCTAACTTCCTATGGTCTTTTGACGTGAATCTCAAGCGATTTTTAATTGCTTGTTTAAAAGACATTGTGCCGTAGACCAGATCGCTCATGTGATAGGCTACTTACAAAATAATTTGTGCAGAAAGTTTTTGGAATTGTTACAAATATTGTGTCTTCGTTTCGGCCTCTCTTTTTAGGTCCTGTCATATCTACTAGGGCACCGGGTGAGCGTCTAATGCCAGGTTGCCCTCTCGATAAATCAGCATCTCTCTGATTTTTCTCACTGGATCTCTCCGCACGCCCTCTCTTTCCTCCACGCTCTCGCGCAGAATAGGCATGGGACCCCTTGCGCGCGAAGCGAACCGTGACGTTCAAGAAACAGTCGATACGCGCTCGAGCGAGTCCATCCTGAACTCCCGCCCTCAAGTGTGGAGCGCGAGCGCGCGGCGGGAAGACGTTAACGGTCACCCCTTGACGCGCAGGTGACGGTTACTTGAAGCGCGCCACTCGACCGCTGACAGAGACGCCGTTCGGTTCAATAAACGCAAAACTGAAACTTAACATCATCCCTTAGACCCCAAATCACCCCCCTAGCCGCTCACCAAGCACGCTGTCCCGTTGAGGAGCAGCAGGATGAAGCCGTGGTCGGAGCGCATCTCGTCGGTGTCCCGCTGTCGACAGCTCTCCGTTCAAGAAGACGCGGTTCCTCCGGTACCGTATCCAAAACAGCCGAGACCCGGTCCCATGTCCGACAAAAAGTCAAGCCCGAGCTCTCCTCTGATGGGAATCCCACCTGCGGTCTGTCACGGTAAACTCCCGCTACTTGGAGCGCGTCACATCCAGAGGTGTGTGGAAACTGACAGGACACTTCTTCGCTGCCATCTGCGTACACTTTGCTCCGTTTCGTGCTGCTGTATGAGGGGAATCATCTCCGTTATCCGCGCTTTTATGTGCTGGTGACGGTTAGGATCCCAGTGCGCGAGGCTGACCGGAGCGCAAACTCCTCGAGCGTCGCGCATATCAGTGCATGCAGACTGGCAGCAGGGCTCCCACACGCGCTGACGTTTTAAACCCCCCTCTCTCCTTCTCTCTCCCTCGTCAGAGCCCCCAATCTTCCTTTTGCACTCTTTTCCTCATTCTGCCCCTATTCTCTCTCTCTCTCTCTCTCTCTCTCTCTCTCTCTCTCTCTCTCTCTCTCTCTCTCTCTCTCTCTCTCTCTCAATACTCAATACAGCTTTATTGGCATAACAGTACTGCCAAAGCATTGATCATGGCATGAACAAAGCCCAAATAATTACATGATACATAAACAAAACAAGAACAGATATAGCAGGTAATAAGTATATAATCACTCTCTTTCTCTGTCTCTTCAAAGCATCCCCCATCTATCTGTTGTTTCCACTTATAGTGCTCTTTCTTTTCTTTCTTCATCCTGTCAGTCTTCTTTTCTTCATTTTTCTAAACCAAAAGGTACTAGGCCACCAAAGCAACTACGATTATGTCAAAAAAATATTTATAAATCCACAATTCTGAATTGCACCGATGCATTGCTTGGTAAATATACCAGGGTTAGATTTAATTTTTTTTTTGTGACAACATTCCTATTAACCAATCTTAATTTTAGGGTTAAGGTTAAAAGAAGAGTTGACCCAAAAACACAATTTTGACTTTTTGTTGTCCGTGTGTCGTTTCAAAACTTTCTTTCACAAATTCACTTTCATTATTTTTCCCCCCTGCACTGAAAGTCTATGTTTACTGATCCTTTTTTACAAAAAAAAACCCAAAACGGTTTGAACGACGTTAAGGCAAATAAATTGTTATTTTGAATCTTTTTGCATAACCTATCTCTGTAAATGGTAATTGGTTGGTAATTGACTGATATGCACCTTGTTCCAGGAACATGTCCTTCTCGCAGTGTGCTGACGGCAGGAGCGTCACAGGTTATTAAACCTGATGCCAGCGGTACCTTGCCACAAGGTACAGGCTATTCTTATTGGTTTGTCTGCATCGATGCACCTCTGTTATCTGTTTCGGGTTATTTGTCTCTTTTTTGTCACCAAAGATGCTCTCCCCTCCACCTAACTGGTAATTGGCCCTAGGAGAGGCCTACTGTGCGTATTGCGATGCTATTTGTTTAGCTCTATTGATTCGTAACAGCCTGGTATCCTCTGCCTTACTATGTGAGTCTAATATGAAATCAGATCACTTGCACTAGAGCCTACTGAGAGCACTTGCTTGATTGCCACACTTTTGTTATGAGCCATAATTTATTTTCTAGTCTTGTTTTTTTGGGGATGAACTCATGGGTGATAATTTCCCTCTTTTTAAACATCATTAATTCTCCCTTCCTTTTGTCTTTTTTCCTCTTTCTATTTCTGTGCTTTCCTGCTTTTCGATCTTCACATTTTGTGACACAATCTCCAGGGTTTCAATCAAAGATTTTGACCCTTTGCCCTCTTGCCGTTCCATTACCAAGAAAACACACTTCCACTTAATCATTCACGCGCACACACACACACACACACACACTGCTTTAATGCCAATATTAATATCTGACAGGGGATGCACAGTGACCTCAGAGGGTCAAAAGTCACTTTCCTGCTGTTTCTAATCGCACGCACACACACACACACACACATACACACACACAGGAGATTAAAGCAACAGACTTATTAAGGCAATTTTTTCTTAAATCAGTTGTTTTCACAAAATGTTTAATAGAGAGTAATATATATATATATATATATATATATATATATATATAATAAAAGTCAGATATTTAAGTGCATTACTGTATTGGGAATTTAAGGGGGAAGATTTGCTTAATCGTCATAAAAATGCCTAATTTCACATTTACTATTCATTTTAAACTATGCAGTTTACATAGATTGTACTTTTCTATTAATATGTTTTTTGTGGAAATATGAACTAGACATTTTTATGTGACTCATTCTTCTGTGCTACTCTTATGCAGTATTCAAAAGTAATTATGCATAAGGATGATGTTACATGCCATGCAGAGTGTGTGTATCAGTGATTGAAAGAGATAATGTCTCTGTTTGTGGTCCTGCATTAGTGTAGGGATCAGGACTGAGGGCGTTAGTGGCTTTATCTTGTTTCACGTTGCTAATGTCATTTGAGTGAGCTGTGTGGGAGATAGAGGGTAATCCAATGAAGAAACACTAAACAATGCGAGATATGAAGATGTTAGAAAGGACACTGTCTCCATCTTGTGTTGAGTTTGGTTGCTACACCCATTGTGGAAAAAAATGTCCAAGTGATCTTCAATGGACTTTTTTTTATTACTAACAGCTGTCTTACCAGTTCATTCTTAAACTCTTCACTCTTCACGTTTGAGGTTTCTAAGAAGCCAGTGAGTTTTAGAGGTGAAACTACTAAATATGGTTATGAATACTGTGCATATGCCTCTATTTTATCAAATGCCAGTATTATGCTTCGACCAGAAGTACACTCAGAATTGTACTTCTGCCTTCACACAGCATCCAGATAAAGGCATCTTAAAAAATATGATGTTATGTGAACATTAATTTTCGAATGTTTTGAAATTTCTCTCTTTTCGTATTTTTTGAGAGGGCAGACATTTTCTTTCTGTGTTATGAGTACAATTATACACGCGTTTATAGCATCCTGGTTTTATTTCAAAAGAGATATTTTTCACTTTTGGGTAAGGTGTGTTTAACCTTTAGCAGCTGAAGGGGGCACCATTGCTTTAAGGAAAACAGAGCAGCATGCTCTCCATATGTTCTCCATATTCTCCATGTCACTGAGTGTACTGTGTAAGTGGCTTGAAAGTTTAGTTTAATTCCATTCTCAGCAGTTGAGACAGCATGGGCTTTTAAAAGGTGGTTTGACATCAAACCGTAAGTGACTTTCTCTCATTTATTCCAGCTTGACTGATCCTCACCAGAGAAATATGAATACGATTTCACTTCCACTGATTTGTCCACCATGGTTGTTTTTTTTCTCCCCTTCAGGGGGGAGAAAGAAGCCCAGAGAAACAGGATATAAATGAGAAATGCAACCTGCCTGGGAGAACAGGGGTGGCCGAACCCCCATCGGCTCCAGAAACATAATCACAGCTGCCTCTTACTGTTCAGGCAAGTTCAATTTAACATCATCACTAAATCTACAATGATACACACTCATTAGGAATCTAAACAGTGTAAGATGAGGAGAGGAAAAATGTAGATCGCAAATGTAAACATAATCAGTGAGGGAAAAAAAAATGCATATGATTGGTGTTTGTTTTGAGCTATTACAAATCATGCCGAAATATATTCGATGCAATCCCCCAACCTCCAATTCTCCAGCATTTACTCAGCGTGAGTGCTGTTTGTGAAATGTCCAAATTATGCTTAAGGCTTCAGAGGAATACAGGAGGAAATAGATAACATCAAGAAGGGGACAGATGGGACAAAAAAAGAATACAAATCAAACCCTCTGCATAAAAGACGTGAGAGATGTGAAGATGAAGGATGAAAGCGTTGCAGAGAAGGAGAGCAGGGAAGACGCTACTAGAGAGCAGGCCTACAGAGGTCGAGTTCACTTCTCTTTGAGCTCTGGAGGATCAGGCTTCATCAGTGCCTTATTCATGCTTCTTTTCTTTGTTTCATCTGCTGCCCCTTTTCTGAACGGTGGCACGGAATGAAAAGAAATGCAAGCATCCAGTTTTTCTCTTTTTCACAAATAGTTTCATTGAGGTTGATCCATTTGGCTGCTTTAAATAGACAGGCTCATTACAGGTGTATGTGTGAGAGAGCTGATTGTCAGACCGTAATGATTGTAGGAATAATTTGCCCTGCTTGGAGTCTGGCTGCATTTACTCTATAATGCAATTAGAACACTAATGTTCGAATGTTTGCTGCCATTAATATATTGATATATAAGAAAATTATATTTCAGCAAAAGTAGTACATCAAAAGTTTAAAGTGCATTATTACGCAGTTTTAGGGTTGTTATGGTTATTATTATTATTTCAACACTTCTACTAAAGAGAAATGTTGATAACTCTTTTATGCATTAACTAAGATTAGAAATGAGCAAATACATATTTATTGTTTTTTAAGAATCATTTTACAATAAATACTAGATAAATGGCTATTAAAAAAAGAATAGTTTATTTAATTTATTTAAAAAACAGTTAACGTAAAAATATTTCAAAACATTTCTGTTGTACTCTATTTTTGATTAAATAAATGCAGCCTTGGTCAGCATAACCGACTTGTTCAAAGATCTTGTAAAGAATGTGAAGCTGACATCGTGCATGTAGAGTTCTGGGAATTCTGAAAGGACGCGCTTCCTCTCCTCTCGAGTTCAAGGCAGGAGTTAGATTTTCGAGAGATTTTTGAGAGATTGTCATGATTGTGGAAAATGTCACCATTGTTTGTCATTCATGCTGCATAGAGAATTGCAAAAGTAACTCCAAACATTAGCATTTCCAGCAGAGAGTGATCCTCTCAAAATGGCGGAGGTGTCCCAGCTTGCAACGAGGCATGACGTAGATTCACATTCTCTATAGACAGTCTTTTGAATTTATCTTTCCACATCTGTTCACATTTACATTTGCCTTTGTACATATCTTTTGAATAGTAGCTCATATAAACACAACTATATATCTTTTTTTTTAATCATGATAAAAGCTAAGCCAGTATATTGCAATACTGTTGTAACCAAATGATGTAGGTTTTCAGAACACTCCTTTTGTCTAATTTATTCTGTCCTTTGTTGCATGCAATTGTTTTTTTTTCTTTTCTCTGACCACTGAAAGCTACAGGGGGCCAGCATGGAATGGGTGTGTATTTTGTCTTCCTCCTGTCTCTTTCATTTTAAAAGAGTTGTTCCCAGACGTCATCAAAGCCAAGCCCTCAACTCAGCAGTGTCCTCACCTTGTTACTTGTCCACATTATCTTAGTCTCGCTCTCTTCTTCAAATCTACGCTTATTTTAGTTTCTCTGGTGGCTGTCAATTAAAGAGAACCAAACAGCTTAATCAATATGACAATGAGCCATTAGACTCCAGCATTTATTCCAATGACTGTCTGTTGCTTGAGTCTGAACCCGACTGTGGGTTTGATGATGGGATGGGGCCAGAGGGCCAAGCAGGTCTGTCCTCCATGGCCTCTATTGATCTGAGCCTTAAATGGACTTCATCAGACTGCATCAGCATGCTTAATACAAACCCACATATGACCGCAGAAGACATAAAAACATGCAGATAACACTGCAACGTCGCCATACTTATTTCATTTGTGTCTGCCTGTCTGTTTCTGCATGTCTCTGTCACTGTCACAGCATGTCTCATGCTTTTTTGCTTATTATACAGTTCATGAGTATAGATAATAATTCATACAGTCTAATTAAAGATTATTCCATCTTATTCTGAGCCTGACAGCATCACCTGTCTGTTTATATGTATTCTCTCCATTTAATTATGCGCTTGTTTGAAATATGTTATTTAGAAATAATGTAATCATCTGTCCTCTTCAAGTCAGCTTTGTTCTTGATATCGAAGTTGAGAGAACTAGTGGGCCTTTTATATAATTTAGCCATTACTTCAGCAATAAAAAAGATGGCTAAAATAGTTTGGAGCACTTTTATGGCCTTATGGTCCTTTTTGTGTCCCGTTTGATGCTTAAAGCATTTTAGGTTCACTTCATTGTGCTAATCATGTTCTCCTTTTGTGTTTTGCAAAAGAGATTGGAAGCACATTAAGGTAAGTAAATGATTTTCATTTTTAGGTGAGCTATCCCTTGATGTTCTGTTAGCATTTGTGCTGTTAGCATTTTCAACAAAAGTAATAAGCTCTCATGGGAGAGAGGCTGACTGCAGGTGTTTTGCTATGCTGACAGAGACACACACATGAAGGGCAGCCGTTAGACATGCTTCGCTCTGTTGAAAGAGGATGAGAATCCTTTGATAAAGGTGAATGTGGAGTCTATTGAAACAGTTCAGACCCCTTCCACAGACATACACACGCAGACTACAGGCCTCTGTGGAAGCGTAATTTGAGAGGTTTCTGTGTATATGTGTGTTTGTGCGCATTGGTCCCGCATCGCCCTTTTGCCATGATCAGGTCGAAACAGGAAGCAGCCATGACCTTCTGAAAAAGGGTTAGACACAACATAAAATGCTGACAATTGAATTAGTGTTTTCATATGTCTAGGAGAAAGCAAAAACCATGGGGCTTGTGATGGTTTGGTTACATATAGGTTCAAACACATCCAAAAGTCCAGACCCCGGTAATTTTCTCTGGAAATTCTTTACCAAGATCCTTTAAACATGAAGGTCATCTCTGTTCTTCATTTTCTGACTCAGTTACACTGTCAAAGATGTGGAACCAGACATAGTAGTCCTCATTAATACAGCAGTGATGCATGTTTAATGTCTGTCGATGAGGATAAATGGCTTTAAGAGACTTTGGTTAAAAGCGAGTGAATACACTTCATATAAAAATCAATAATCCCAGCTACTTATCTCCATCTGATGTGACTCATGCCGTTTAGGGCTATAGAGCCTGTTTTGGTGTTATCTGTAAATGATCCAGTTTGTTTATTTATTTAATGATTGATACTTTGGACATGCACATCTTCACTGACGTATGGTTGCTTTATTACTAAGATGTTTTTTTGTTTATTGTTATTATTTTGTATTTATGTTCTTGTGTGTTTCAGATTGGTTAGCGTGCACAGTTGGGTTTAGGTGCTGGTGTGTGGAGTGTGGGGAGAGAGAGAGAGAGAGAGAGAGAGAGAGAGACTAATGGAATTCATAATTAAAAAAGCTTTTAGTGCAAGGAGGACCTCTGAGGTTGAGTGATCAGAGCAAAGCCGTTTCACACACACACACTCACTTGCTCACTCATGCAGACAGATATAAGTGTCCAGTCATTGCAAATATACTGTACAAGTTTAAACAGAATTTGCATGCAGAACTTCTTGTCTGATCCTCTGATTCTAAATTTAGCTATAACAGCCTTTGTAGTATTCTGTGCTTATGTTCAAATCTGTTCCATGAGTCTGCAGATTTCCCTTCAGATTCAGATAATGCTGCAGATTTGTCTGGGCTTGAGTTTGTGGGCTAGAAAATAGGATCCCACATTAAATTAAGTAGCCTTAACCACTAGGTAATTACATATATATTAATAATTTGGTACAGTACATGTGTACATGCATGTTTTTACATTGTACTTATATTTAAAATATATTTTTATGTAATTACATGTATTATAAATGATTTGTGTAATTACATTTGTATTTATACTGTTGACCTTTCCCCTACAACTTTAAACCTACCCATACCACCAAACCTGTCTCTAAATTTACCCGTATCCACTTCAATAGCATTGAAAGTGTCTTGCAATGCAATATAACCACGATAAGAACATTGTGCTTATTTTTGATGTAAGTGTGTGTGTGTTTGCCTGTTTTTTTGCGGTGCAGATTTCTCTTGGAAAGAAGCATTTTGGGGGTGTAGTAGCTATGGTCCTTATTTGATTTTGTGATCATTTGTCCTTGATTAAATGTAGTGGTCATAAAAAACTAAAATGTCTATTTTGTCTATATACTGTAGTATGTAATTTCAACAGTCAATTTAGCATGTTGGCCATAAATTGCTTAGAAAGAGTCAAGCTTATTATTTCCATATGCACAGTTCAATTCTCAGAGCTATAGTTGCTCCAGCTTTTCATTAATGTGACTACAAAAACAGGCGGTGGAAAATGTAAATATTTAGCATGCCTTTGTGTGTGCTTGTGAATATGTTTGTTCTTTTTTGTAACGGAACATCTTCAGATGCCTGGTAGACTGCTGTAAAGTTGCCAAGCTAACATTTTCCAGTGAAAGTGCCTCATATACAGTATGCTTTATACATATCACTGCTAGAAATTATGTTAAACCTCTTATATGTCTAGCCAGAAATATTTTAAATCACTAACGAGGAGGGACTGTGTATTTGGGGATGAGTGCATGGTATAAGCAACTGTGTTCAGGGACTTAGAGAAGTCCCCCTTTCTGATTTTCTAGCCAGTTTTCAGCCATAAGCCTTGTTTGCAAAATCATTAGAGAATCAGGAGGAAGTCTGTATACAGTAGCAGTGGGGGAGCATTAACAGCCCCAACAGTTCATTCTCTGCTAAAGCAAAAACTGTATGCCAATTTTATTGCTGATTTGAAATATAATATTAAAACAATATTGTGGCAATCCGTTTTGGAGATTTTGGTCTTTCCTCATTCATGGAGGAGGTAGTTGTACTCAAGGGCACAGCCATTGACATCTAATGGCTAGGCATGTGCCTTGGAGTTTACAATTAATGCAATTAATGAATGAACGAATAGCAATGTGAAATTCTAGTTTACATAATTGTGATTTGTGCAGTTCCTTTTTGCACCAAAGGTTGCACATGCATTTATGTCTATTACCTGTACACAGAACAGCTATGCGTGGGTGGTTTCCAATAAATTCCTGAGTGAACTGACTTGCCTTAGAGGGACTTTCTCTGTTGCTGACCACACTGATTGTGTACCCAAGTGTCCTTCATCCTTTACCGACTAATAAAACATGAAAGCAACAATAGAATAGCTTGTGTTTATTCATTGTAAATCATTTTCACAAAAGCGGTGGCTGAATATAGTTTCTATGACATTCCCTGAAGGGACAAACACATTGACAGTGCAATGTTATTCCATGAATTTGCAAGCCAAAATGCAGTGCTACATGACAGCAAGAGAAAGTCGGAGAGAAATGTCAGAGACAGTTCTTTAATCTGTCATCCCTCCTCTATTCTTAATTGGTGAGTGTGACAGACCTCTGACAGAAGAGACAGAGATTTCAGCAAAAACAGTCAGCAGATGTTGTTTTGAATAGACTAGTGGGATGCTGCCTTAATCCAAGTCAGCTGATTTTCACTATCTACTCCGCAAGTAAATGTTGTGGTTTATCTCCTTCGGAGTTTTGACATTGGTGCAAACAATTTGACATCAGAGTTGTCACCTTAACTTCGTAGGTGTTTCAACCAATAGTTGTTCACACACATACCATAAATGTTCTAACAGTCCAAACAAACCTGGCTTTCTTTTCTCTTTCTGTGCTGCTCTTGTCTTCCTTCCATCAATGTAAGAAGCACCTCTGCCAGAGTCTTTTTTTGATGGCAGCTTTCACCTATAGACTTGTGGAAGTTTTCATGTGTTCCATTTTTTTTCATATCAGCTTTTCTCTGTCCTTCCTCCAACATCTGTTTGCACTTATTCTGAATTGTGCTTAATTTGCATTAATTATGTTTTTGTAAGTGAGGTTTGTGAGTTTCTAGATATATCATAGATAGAAAAATGTTTAACTGCTTTAAATGCATTAAAACTATAAAGCTTCAATGGCCACAGGTAGAACATGTTCTTACACATTGAATTACACCTTTAATTGTGGCCTTTTGAACTTTAAAAAAGTATCATGGTTTTCACTAATACATTAATCAGCAATGCTGTTTTCAAAACTGAAACTAGTGTTTCCTGATAGGAAATCAGCATATTAAAATTGTTACTGAAGACTGGAGTAATGGCTTATAAAAATACAGCTTGCCTGAATAGTTTTAATTGCATTTTTAAATATATTAGAATTTTTTATAGCTATTTTGGATTGTTATATGGATTGTATATTCACTATGATACTGTTTTACTGTATTTTTGGACTAAATAAATGTAGGCTTGGTGAGTATAAGAGATTAATTTCCCCCAAACTTGAAATGCTAGTCTAAATAAAAATGTACATTTACACGATTCCAATTTATAACTATTTATATCGTTATCTTGCTGTAGCTAAATATATCCATTATGCATAATTTGAGATTCTGCATGGCCTGTTGTGCATATGTGTATATGTATGCATATGCTTGTTTATTCAAGAGGTATCAGGTGTATATAACCAGTATGGTTATGATTAACAGACACTCTAACTTACTCAAGCTGTCAAAACATTTAAAATGACTTTTCATGTCTTCCAGATGAGCGTGACACACGTACAAGCACATATAGTTGCATACATTTACTGTAAAACGAAAACAAAGATTTGTTCAATGACTAAGGTCAGAAATCACACATGGGGGACAAACTTCCATCTCAGGTCATATTTTGTAGTATTTTACACGCACTAACAGCACCCCAATCGTTCTCCCAGGAGATACACAACGTTTTCATAACATGCAAGGCACACCTAGATCACCTCAGCTAGCCCAGCATGCTCCAGCAACACATGCTGCAAAGGAGAAGGGTTAATGTAGAGTTAAGGGGGACATGGGAAAGGTAAGACTCCCCTGGGCAGTTAGGGCTGAAATCATGGAAAGAAACCCCTTCAGGGCTGTCTACTGACTACTCAGGGGTCGAGTGATCCACCCCCAGATCGAATTTTTATGAAAACTGAATTGACTGATGACTGGCTGCACTCTATGTGTCGAAACGGTTAACCTTCATCACGTAGATGTGAAGAGCAAAAGAAGAAGTAAAACCAAAAAGCGAAACCAGCTTTGCACTTTGGTCTTTCTCTCCAGGCACTGAGTGCAATACCTACGTCCCATGGCAGGAAGTCCTTAGGGGGTCCTTATGTTCAGGAAGAGGGGTTTAGGCTCTCAGGATCTGTGTAATTACTTTGTTTGGGTTCCAGTGGAGCTATTTTATTTATGAGGCTCTGATATGATTTTGACAGCTCAAGCTGTATGAACATACACTGTAGGAAAATACACTGAGGACAGCTAAAATGCTAGTTAAATAGAGACTAAGGGGAAGGCAAGAAAATGAGTTTTAAGGTGTGATGGCAAAAGTTGAATTACAGTAGAGCTGTATGCGAAAAGAAACTAATATTTTTCCCCTCTGTATGAGGGATCAACGTGATGCTGCCTTAAAATTTGGCTAAAATGAAGAATCTCAGGAGGTGTTTCAAGGTGTCTACTTAAAATGATGTCTTAAAATCTTAAGACAGTCTTAAAATGCTGCCTTCATTGGCATCTCACCAGGTTTTGCAACAGAGCATTAGACAGAGAGAAAGATAGAAGTGATTTGTGGATAAGCATGTTGAAATGTCTACACGGTCTGTAACTGATTAGACTTCTATCAGTGTTACACTACTGAGGGGTTCAAGTTTTCAGCACTGAAGCATGTGGGTGGTCATGCTGATCTATACAAAGTGATCATGTGGTGGAAGTTTGCTTTAGTGTTTTAGTTCACTTATCTCTGTTAAGTGCATGCACTGAATTCCTGCCTTTCTTTGCCATTGAGTTTGTGTTTAGTTTCCTCTTGACAGTCATCTATGAGCAGTGACAATATGACGCATTCATCTCATCTCATGCTTTTTCTGTTCACTCTCATGCTTGCTCTGAATGCTCTGTTCACTTGTCACTGAGACGCACTGAAGTGAGCTCGTTGAGTTTAGATAGCCTCTGTCATCCAGGCACAGTGAGATACAGTGTATTTTCACTCACGCTTTATATCAGCAGAAACACACTCAAGATTTTATTTATATCTTTTTTTTCAAGGTGAAAGATGCATTCAGACTGAGTTTTTCACAACTATGCATTGAACTCTCATACACTTGTCAGGCAGTGCGTGATTAATGTGAGCAGCAGTACAAGGTATTAAAGAAGTGTGGTTTACTAAGCCCACCGTAACCAAGGTCGTCTAGCAGACGTTTCAGCGGGAACAACTTCATTGCTTCCAGAGCGCTGGATTATTGACGGATGTCTACAGTTGATCCTGTGCAGGATACGAGATGGACTAATTGTTTTATTGACTTTTTCTTAGATCTCTTGCCATGAGTTACACATGCTACTTCTGACTCCACACATGTTGCTTTTTGTATGTATATGTCACTCTTTCCAACAAATTATTCTTTCTGTGCAGGTATTTTAGTTTTTAGTTTTGGGTTTTTTTTTTGGCCATTTGCTGCACTTATGTGAATTAAAATCTCAAAAACAGTGATCATCAAATGTCTTGACACATTTTTACATGTGCATAATATTAGCTTTTTTAGATAGTGGTTTTCTGTGATGTTCTGTGTTAACCTCTGAAGTTAAACAACGATTGCTTTTTTTTCTTTACAATATCCCAATGTCTTTTAGTTTTTTTAGATGATAGTTGGCATCGCTGAAATTGTCTAACCAATTACATATTACAATCTTCATAATTTTCACATCTCCACTTATCTCCACACATTGTGTTCTGACGAAGACTGATGAGCACTTTTTGTGCTTTCAGACTGGTCCAGACAGTTTCATCTTCATCAGCTGGTCGTGGGCTTGGTAAATGAATCTTTAGGTATCAGTTTTAAAAGGTGTGATGTGCATGTAAAATGTCAGTGATGACTGCTAGTCTTCTATTAATCAGAGAATCCCCCGGGGGGCAGATGATGAACAGCCCATTCGAGCATGATTACACTAATTTATTCCACCATTAGAGGATGTAATTTGATTTTTGTAATAATGAAAAATGATCAGCTTTGTCGTCTTGGTCCATTATGTAGCCCTTCCCTAGTTTCCTTGACAGTTTAGAGTGCTAAGCCTCAAGGTTTTTCTTTTAATTCTTGACATTTTTCTTCATCCATGCAGTCCTTCTTCCTTTTTCTTTTTCTTTGTATCAAATATCCAATATAGAGAGAGGCAAAAAAAAAAAGAAGCAAAAATGAATGAACTTTTTTTTGATAGAAAGCAGGCCGCAGTTTTGTTCCCCATGATTGAATACAGGCTTGTGCCGCCCTCACAGTCTCGCTTTAGCCAACCAGAATTACACTGATTGCCACTTATTACCACAGTGACAGATTGGTGACAGATATTGAGGAAGTTGAGGCATGGTCCGCCTTAGTTGAATTATGGGAATTGAAGTTCACCTTGAACACATAAACAAAAGCATCTCATCAAACTGAGCATTCCCCGTGGCTAGTAACAAGAGATATCCTTTCAGTTTGGGAACATTTATTTTAATTATAAAACTCTATAAGCCATTGACGTAAAACTAATAACTTTTTTGTTGTATAGTAAGATAAGATGGAACATTTTATTATTCTCTAAAGTCTTTTATGTGTCCAAAGGCTAGTAAAAAAAAAACATCTCCGGTTTTTCCAGGGAGTGAGGTCTGATTCTGAAGAGTGATGGCAGCAATACTCTCCAATCTGTATACATGTGAGACTACTGCAACTTTATTTACACAATCAGTACCCTTCTCCTAGTGTTACCCACTGAAAGCTTCTGGGCGTCTATCTGACAGACTGATGGACTGATCTGAGAGGGTGTCTTTACCTCAACTTACCTCACTTTTACTTGATCCGCTTGGGATTTGAACTTTGAGCTGCAACCCCTGTGGCAACTGAGGTTCAGGCTTTCTCAACCTTTGACCTCAAGTGAAAATGGATGTAGTTTTTCTTTTTCCACCGTCCTTGAACTACTGATATATTACAATAAATCCCCCAGTCTGTTTCAGTATTCAAATGAAATAAAAGGTCTAGATTGATAAAATTATAGTTTGACAAATAGTACTTTCCAGTGAAAGACTCCTATACTTTTTTTGTTTGTGTCCAAAACTCACACAATGAAGAGCCTGTGTCATGCTCTACTGTATGCAAAAGTTTTTTTAAAAATACTTTTGGGTAACACTTACGTGTATTAGCTGCTTATTAGCATGTGTATTACTAGATATGTATTAGTACTAACTGAGCATGTATTAATGCCTTATTCTACACCCCTAATACATAAACTTAACAATTACTTTACTAACTAAATTAAAGCAGCAAATTAAGAATTTATTGAAGGAAAAGTTATAGTTAATAGTTATTTTAATACCTATTTTAAAGTGTTACCCACTTTTGATACTTTTGGAGTCTTGGTCATGTCTAACGAGCGCTGCAAAATAGAGGGCTGCAGAAGTGTACGAATTTTAAATATAGGACAGGACATTTGTCCATTTCTATTTATTAAGTATTATTATTATTATAATTGTTATTCATGAGATTGTACAGTGCATTATAAAGTGCATTCCAAGGAATCAACTACTTTTTTAAAGTAGTATAATAAAGACTTTAATTTAAGTGTTACCTAATTCATCTTTAACTGTGAATTTAATTTTATTTAGACACCCATAATATGGTACCATCAAATCAATGTGCTTTGTATTAAAAAATAAAACTCAAACCAATGATCTATTTATAGCCACAATATGTAAAATTCCCAGACCCCGAATGTATGAAAAAGTCAAATATTTCAGTATTTATGTCGGGATTTTCCTATAATTTGTTGATTTTTATATTAAACACTTAAATCCGCAGCATCTGGTATAGCTGCTGCTTTCAAAAACCATAATACTAAATATAAAAAAAAATCTGTTACTTTAGATTGCATTGTAAAGTCATCACATAATTGGATATATACATGAGCACTGCCTTCAGCCTATTGCATTATTTCCTTCACTGGCTTCAAAGACACCGTGACGTCATTTTAAAGTAAAATAAAGCAACTTGCACTGAACATTAAACATCTAAACCACTGGCAGATTCTTAAGCCAGCAGGTAACGCTCACACATTTGTTTATTTTCCTGCTTTATCGCGAAGACGGCCATCTTGAGTTCTGTTTGTTTTTATGGCACATGAAATGGAGGGAATAAAAGACCTTGACTCCAGAGTTGGTGCCTGCTCAGACGGAAGAGAAATGAAGAGAAAAACCAATAGAGAAACATGCCTGTGAAGATTGATATGGTGCTGCTGAGGCTGGGTGGCCTGGGAGGTTTCAAAGGAACGGGACATCAAGTGACTTATGTTTAGAGAAAGTAAGGAGGTGTATTTTCCTGCCGTTGTGGAAGTGCAAAGACCAAATTTGTGTAGTACCTCCTTACTGTCCTGACTTAGCCTCTGGTGTGGATGTGGGTGTTGTGCTGTCCCCTGATGATCTCCAGATACACTCTCTCACTGGAAAATCACGTCTGTACTAACCTGTTTATCAAGGCTCACAGGATTCAGTTAGAAAAGAAAACAGTCTGAGCTAACTGACAGTATAATGGACAGTAGCAGCGGACAACAATTAGAATAGATTTTGATGGCCACTCATTCTCACACACACACACACACACACACACACACACATTATGGGTACATAAGCCACGTCTGTGCTTGGAAGGGCAGTAAATATCTAGTGGGCCAAAAATGTTGTTGTTGTTTTTTGTCACTCTTAAAAGAGTTTGCAAGCAAAATATTTTAAATATTTTAAATATATCTAAATATATCTAAATATTTTTTAGCCTTTGTAGTTTTTATTTATTTTAATTCTTTAAACCGGCAGGTCCTGAAGCTGTTTATTATTCATTACATTATATTGCATTATTGGAAATGTGCCTCCAGGTCTGACAACCGTAAACCATTTAAAAATCTATCAGTTAATAATATAGTGTACCAATTAATTGTATTACATATTTATGAGTGAGTATATATCATATATCATCATATATCATATATATATATATATATATATATACACACTACATTTTTTTACTTTTTGTCTGACATTGTAATTTCATTAATTTTATGGTTTTCATTAGTTTAAGAGGCTGTCTTGAAAGCACTTGGTAATCTCAGAGTATCTGGACACTCATGCAGAGATGCAGTGTGCGAGAAGAAGGCTAGACTGTTGTTGTTTTGTGACTACGAGTAAGTGTAAAAGCAGAAAATTAGTACAAATCATCCAGTGTTTTATTATGGCAAACAGATACAGTAGTTAGTTATTTAATTAGTAGTAGTTTGACATTTCATTGGCACAAATACATAGTTATACAGACCATGGAAGAGCATTTACATTTATGCTTGCTTTTCACATTTGAAACATGCGCTCACACACTCACAAATATGAGTACAGCATCCAAACCATTCAAAAGAGTGTGAAATCCTCCTGTCAGCAGCTCATGTTAAATGGCCAGGTGTGGGAGGACAAGAGAACATTTCTCCATGCAAGCGGACTCGTACTCATGTTAATCTCAACCCCATGTTGGGGAAATTTTATTACCAACCTCTGCTTTAGTTTAAAGACGGATCTGCGTTGCCTCTCTGAGACTAGGCAGAGCCAATGAGATCGTGCCGTTGCTGTCCGAGCAGGCACCGGATAATGAACAACATAAGCTGTAGCTCTGAACTTAGTCACCCTCTAGCTGAAGAGAGACTCAATAGCTAATATGTTAAAGGAAGTGTTTATTTGTGGCTGTGCTGGTTTTCCCATAAGCTTTATGAGAACATTTGTGTCAATACACTGATAAAAATTCAGCTTATTACAAAAAACAGATAATGCTTGAAATAAGAAACAAGAAATACTTGTTAACATGTAATTGAAAATTCTCTGGATTTTTCCTCCATTCATAACATTAAAACCTAAACCAGCAGAATGCAGGTGTTTACATTCAGGCTGAAATCAAGGTTTATGGGAAAAAGGTGCAAGATGGATGTTCATAAATTTTCATGTTTTGCTCAAAATGCTTATGAACTATCTCAGAACGGACACCAAGATCATTGTGTTTTTATTGCAAGCATAATCAAGTAAGGTTTCAGTTTTATGTTGGAGTAAGAATGTTGTTCACCTGATTTAGTAAGATAAATTATTGTTCAAGTTTTCTATATGTATGCCTACATGTCAACTAGCAGTTATTAAAGTATTACACTGCCTTAATATCTTCTAACAACTTTATTTGATGTGTCCACAGCATACATGACTATGATAAACTTTGCAAGGATATGTCATCTTATTCTACTAATGCTAAACAGTCTACTCTGAGAGCTAGTAATCATGTAGTTGCAAATGAAAGAGAATTAAGAAGAAAAAGAACTTGACTGATAATGTTACAATATTGCTGACAAATACATTTTTATATTAAAAAAAACAAAAACACATTACATTATTCCATCATATCATTTATTCTTGATTCTCCAGGCTCAGTTAAAAAAATAAATGAAGAAAAATAGCTTTATTGATGCAAAACAAATTTGCTTTAACCTTAATCATATTAGTGTTGAGTTTACTGTTTTCAATCCGGACCAGACTGGAACTGCATACTATGAAAGAGATGTTAGCTTGTCAGACTTTCCCAGTGATGAGATAGGACTCATGGATATGTTAAGAACAGAGTTATCATCTTTCAAAAACCATAGTTTGTTAAGAACTGAATAGTGTAGCTAATCTAAACATTTCACTACATTGATATGAAGAACAACATGCATCCCGCTGTTCTTTCATATTACACATGAAGTTTGTTAGAGCATATGTTGGTCATTTAGTGTGTGTCACAGTAAGATGGTGTGTATTTTGTAGTTTGAGATGAGGTGGTTTAAGCGATGTGGTGGCCCTGTCTAGTTTGTCTTTTGTTCATGTTCAAGTGTGTTTTCTAAAGACAATATAGTAGATTTGGTCAAATTAGATTAGTGTACATTACAGCAACACTGACCATGTTTGTGTATGCATACACACAGATGTCTTCAACAAGACCACCCCGAACTTTGACATTGTGACTTCTGTGTCTGTAGAAAGCTACCATCAGATCCAGCTGTTCTTTTGCCAAACTTAAATCAGGGAAGTCTTCACAAAGCATGGTTTACCAAACACACATGTTTGCTTTTTTATAACGGTGGGGACTTTCCATTGAGTGTGTTTACACTTTCAGCAAAACGCTGATAACTATTAAAAAAACAACTCATTACAGTAACCAAACATAAAAAGAAAAGAGTGTTTATATCAGATTTGGAATTTGTTACGCAATAAGTAACCTGAATTAATAAGCTCAGAAATCAGAATGACATTAAGGCTAATTGATCATGCCAGTGCCAATATATTGGTTTTAAATTGAGATAATGACATATTTCCTACTCCCTTAAACTAAATACACATTTAACTAAATTTACATACAATACTGTTTAAAGATTTGGAATCAGTAAGAAAAAACTAAATGCTCTAAGTGTATTAATAACAAAGAAATTTTAATGTTACAAAAATTTTTAAATAAACGCTGTGCACTTGAATAGTTTTATTAAGAAATCTAAAAAACACATTTTTTACAAAAATATTATGCAGCAGGAGTGACTAGGCATGACCCAATCTGTCCCTCTCACTCAACAAAAGATTAATTAGATTTTACCCTATGTACATTATTGGCAGACTTGCCCACTGCTCCTTAAACGTGCACTAAACCATTTTAGAAAAATGCTTTTGCACGCAGCACAGCCATAGCCCACAGTGTCTGACCCAAGTCCCAAAACACACTTGTAGCTAATCAGCAATAAGGAGGCATGTCTTGTACTGAAACAGTGAAGAAAGTGCTCAATATGAGTGCAAACAATGGATATTAGCAGATCGGTAGAGAAAGAGAGAGCTTTTGTTTGAATATTCTTATGTGTCATCTTCACTACGATCTTTTCTATGATCGCCATTGTCATGGTTGCGTACATTTAGGGTGGCGATATTAAAATAGGGACGAGATCCCGCCGGTGTTTGTTGTGATGCTTTGAAATATCAACATTGTTTGGCGAAAATCGTCTTCAACTAAAAGCTTCATATGAAATCATGAGGACATTTCTGATATCTTATTGGTTACTTTTGTAACA
Organism: Puntigrus tetrazona; assembly: GCF_018831695.1. Taxonomy (NCBI): domain Eukaryota; kingdom Metazoa; phylum Chordata; class Actinopteri; order Cypriniformes; family Cyprinidae; genus Puntigrus; species Puntigrus tetrazona. The sequence goes on along the minus strand of NC_056701.1, from coordinate 21,012,120 downwards.
TTGGTTCCCTGAGACGCAGGAACAAGTACTGCATCTGCTTAAGACGCTGTGGGAAAACTCTTTTTTTAAACATGCAGTGAAACTACATGGCCATCGTTTTATGCAGTGGTAAAAAAACAAACCAATGGCTCTGCGGTGGTGCTACAAAAAACAGAGCCGTAGTATATAAGCAGCCACTTCGCTTATAGGGATACAGGTTACATTGACTGAAGAGATGTATAAGTCGTGCAGCTGTTATAGCACGACAAGGAACACAGTACTCATTCTCGTGTCTCAGGGAAGCCAGGTTATGGAAGTAGAATGTAGAAAGCCAGGGAAATGCCACTAGACCACGCCCATGACGAGGGGATGCCTCTAGTAGAATGGGTTCTTACTTTGATGGGCAATTTTGGCCCAAAGAAGAGTAAGCTAGCAACAGAGTGTCAACAAAACACATTTAGAAAGCTTTTGCTTTGTGACCATTTAACCCCCTGGAATGGGTGCCAAAGCGAACAGAAATCTGATCTGTTCACCTAAAGGTGGTGGATCACTCAACATAAGCTTCAACAAATTGCCTATTACTTTTACCAATGCTTGTGCAAGAAGTGTTTTAAATGGTAGGGACTTCAGGGTGCCCCCTCTGGGCTTTAAGTACAGTAGGGAGGTCCTAGGTGGAGATAGTGAGGGGGTAAAGGGGTCTCATACACCTGGCTTCCTTCATGAAATGTTGGGGCTGTGGGTCCCATATTGTGCCCTTGGCCTGAGACAGAAGATCTTGTCTCAGAGGGATGGATCAAGGGGCTGTTATCAGCATCTGATGCAGGTCGGCTGTCCATTGCTGGTTCTGCCAAAAAGGGGCTACGAGTAGGACTTTGTGAAGTTCCTTTCTGATTCATCTGATGCCCTGAGGGATCAGAGCGATCAGGGGAAACACAGAGGAAGAGGAGGAGGAGGCTGGACCACTCTTCAGCAAATGCGTCCATCTTCTTTGAAAAAAAGTCACGGCAGTAAGACTTGCTGTCTGAGGCAAAGAGGTCAATCTCCACCTTGGCAAACATCCTCCAGAATTTCTGAATCATCTGAGGATTGAGAGTCCCATCATCTGAGGGGGCTTTGTTCCATGACAGCATGTCTGCACTCAGGTTCAGTTTGCCTGGAATGTGAGTCTCTCGAATTGAGCGCAGGTTGAACTGGGCCCACTTTAAGAGGCATGATGTAAACTTGAAAATGAGCCTCGATGACAGACCCCCTTGATGATTTATGTATGACAGCATCATCATTGTCCGAGCGAACTAGGACATGGTGTGCCCTCAGATGTAGAAGGAAGAAGTGGCAAGCATTACACACTGCTAGCATTTCTAGGCAATTGATGTGCAGGCTGCTTTCTGATATTGACCGCAGGCCAGCTGCAGGTACAGCCTTGCACATGGCAGCCGGGGTCCTTGCCTTCAGGAAGGGGAAATACCTTCCAAATGAATGAGAACAACTTCTTTGTGGCTCTGCCTTTGCCTGCTGAGGCTGAGTGTAGGCACGGGCTTTGGCTGCAGAGGAGGCACTGGCTTGGTGTGGCTGGTAGCAGCTAATGCAGCAGAGCACTTTGGCAGGAAATGTTGCATGGTTTGGGACACCTTCTGTGAAGTGATCAGCGAAGCCCTCCACTGAATGCAGGTGAGCATGTGATGAGTGCAATCAGGTGTATGTGTGTCATCAGTGCAATGGGTGATAGGAATTGAAGTTCTGAGTGAAATACAACAGTAGTGTATGGCAGAAGTCAATGTGGTGAGGGAGAGACATCTGGTGGTGAGTAAACAGAAGTTTGTGGACCAGGAGTAATAAGGATTAATATTCAGCTTTGCGTCACAGGAATACATTACATTTTTAGGAACACATCACAAATTTGGTGCTTTTTACTATGTTTTCAATAAATTAAATGCAGTCTTGATGAGCAAAAATATTATTTCACAAATATTAAAATGTCTTATCGGCCCCAAACTTTTGAGCAGAAGTGTAATGGAAAATGGGGAAAAAAGTTTCCATTAAAGACACCATTTAGTATTTTTTTTTCTTTCAAAAACATTGGCATGTAGTTTTTTTCAAGTCCCTCTTTCTTTTTTTCTTTCTTTCTTTCTTTCTTTCTTTCTTTCTTTCTTTCTTTCTTTCTGTAATGACTGTAATCATTCTTCCTGGGGCTCAGATCAAGGTGCTATTCTTTCTGCACTCCACTCATCTCCACGGTACTCTTTATTTAACTCGCACGTCTTGTGTCCCACAGTCTTCACTTTCCTTTCTCTTACATTATTCTCTTTCCTCGGGAGAGCTAAAAAAAACTCAGATCTATTTCACCTGCACACTTCCAGTGGTGACACAGTTTTGTTCCACATTAGATGCAGCTATGATGATGATGAATGTTAATTACACTATAATATATTTGACCTACATATTTTTCTCACTCTGAGGTCCTGGACTAGCCGTAAAGAGCACAGGTACACATGTACACATTCATTTATCCTTTTGCACTATAAATAAAATATTAATTTGTATGCTCCTGGATTTATAACAGGAGCCAGAAAACATTTGGTTTCTTTTTAGTTACTTTTGGCAAAATACATAGCCAGAGCAATTGTGACAGACAATGAAAAACAGTGCAAAATAAAATAAACAGTGCAAATTAAATTAAACATCTTACAAATCACAGAAAGCCATTTCATAATAGCCTACAGATCCCCTTGTGCATTCACTTATTTGGTATTGTGCCTATTTCAGCTACTAATAAAATTATAATACTCTCAGCTCTGTGTGACACATTTTATTGTCTTTAAACCTACAGATCTTCAGTCAAAATCACAGCAGAAAAAGTCTGCAGATTCCCCTGGGCCTACTTATGTTAGTGTCTGAATGTCATCAGCAATGTGGTATAAATGCTTTCGTGAAGCTTATTGACTTTAAAACCCTCGGATGGCACTTATCTGAACAGCGTTTGACTTGAGGAAGGAAAAGGTCAGGTCATCTAACCTTTTAAAGTCAGCTTTTGGTAGCTTAAGACTGTGTGGTCTCTTAAGTCAAGCTGTGATCCCATCAACTTATCCCATTGAAATCTATTTCTGTCTGTCTATCCGTGTGAAATGTTAGTATTTCAAACATACACAGACACCCTTTTCTGACCTTTAACCTTTAAACTCTCTTGCCTGGGTTGTTAAAAGCAGAAAAGCTGTGGAGGTTTAGTCTCTATGTATTTCTTAGCAATACTCAGAACCTATAGACACTGACCATCTGGTTTTGATCAGGAAAGATAGCTAAACAGTTTTAATAATGGTTCCATCTTTTCTTTTTCTCACAGTCTGGGTTTTTACTCTTCAAAGAAAAGCAGAGAACAGAGACACCTGTCTTACACATTGTGCCTGACCTTCACTCCCATGTTACTTTTACTTGTACCTCTAAGCCCTTAAATTCATGCAGTCAGACACAGAAACATTAAAGCCAATGCATCTTCAAATCAAATACACATTATAGAAAGTACCATTACAAAGAAAAATGCTATTTGATTGAACAACATTTATTACAAAAACATTTAAGGCTCCCTCGGGCTGCTCACTGTTTTACAATGACAGCTGCACTGTGAAAACCTTGCCCAACAATGTTTTTGCACAATTTTTAAATAAATATTCCACTTAAAAATAAAAACAGTGGATAACTGGAAGGGAGGGTTTACAGAGAACTAGACAAGCAGGAGATATCTCATATTGCGGTGTAGTATGAAGAGACAGCAAAATACAAATAGAAGCAACACATAGACCTTTGTTTATGTGTTTTTGATCTACACTGTACAAGACGCAAGAACAGTCTGCTTTTTAGGTTTGTACATTAGCATGGGCTCACAAACATTAACATCTAGTTCTGGCCAGAGATACAATAATGTTCTGCTTGAGCAGATGAAACAGAACAGAAAAATCAGAAAGTAAGTCATAGATTTGATATGACATGAGTAAATGATGACAAATTTAAAATTGGGTGACTTATTTGTTTTTTTATGTAAATATTAGGAAAATAAAATATATATGGAAGTGTGGATGGGATATGGGTGTCTTATGGCCTTTGGCAAACCTGCTTTAGGTGTGTATTCTGCCATCTACTGGGATGGAGTGTGGAGCATTGATGTTGATGGGAAACTAACTAACAACTGTTGTCTAAACTTATCAAATTTGCATTTATGATATTCAGGTTGCAAATGGGATGCATATTCTGCATCTATATCATATGATATAAACATGGGAAAAAAACACAAGATTTTGTACTTAAATATTGAACGCTCACTTATTCATATGTTCCTAAATACAGTCACTTGAATCACCCCTAATTGATTAATCTAAAAATGTTACATAGTATGTCAGATTTTGAATTTGCATGTCCTTATATGCCCCAAACAAACCTTTTGTGCTTTATGAGATTGGCAAACAAACTCTGTAAATTTTGGGTACTTATTAACACAAATAACATTTGTTATTTATAAAGCATTTACAGCAGCACCAGTCAATACATGCAGATCTGTATTTACTTTTATAATCTACTTATACCAACAATGGTTTGGATTGGATGTTGTCGACCTTAAAGTAATTTAGAGAACTTGCAATGGTGACATTATAAACAGTGTTTTTGATCAGATAACCTACTGTTATATGTAACGGCCCAGTGACTCCAGTGGGAAACATATAATTACTGGAGTCTAGAAATGCAAAGTATTTCCATCGGTTTCGCACCGTTTTTTCTTTTTTTATTGGCATTTAATTAACCTTAATTAACCTTAATAGACCTGTGCTGTATTTGAATGCCAAAATGGCGTATTTCCTGTAAAGCTTGTGGCAGATTGAGGATGTGGGTGTCTCGTTTCACAGTGACGGCTTGTTTAAATTGGTTAGTGAGACTTAAACCTCAGTCTTTTAATTTAAAAAGGCAGAGAATTACCGCTGCATTAGTGGCTGTCGGTGACATTTTACTTTTTTTGGGTCATTAATACTGACAAGAATACTAAACTCTTTAGAATCAAATAAACACCACAAATATTCACCAAATCAGCTTGACTCAAGAATCAGTTTGGGAAGACGAAAGAAGATCAAGTGGCAACAATTAAGACCAGACTTGGTTTGCAATTTACTTATGTGTCCTCAGAGAATAAAGGGGAAATAAATACGAGCTAAACTGGATCCAAATGTAGATAAGTTCAAACTCATTTAGTCTTCATATTTTAATGAATAGAGGATGTATGATTAAATGTTTGGCTTTAGTTTTTAACTTTTCAAGTCCTGCCGTAATGTTTTTTTAATACCTTTTACTCAAATTTGATAGCAAAATTTGCAAACCTTAAATCTATCACTTTTGAGGTCTTTTTAATGGCTTGATAAATGTATAAGAATAAATGATCGCATCTTTCACTTCTGTTATTATTGTAATCATGTGCTCTGCTCAAACCATTTCTTCCTTATTGATTCTTAAGGCATTAGCATTGATTAATGGCTATTGGTCTGAGGAAGGGAAGGAAATCCCAATAAAGTGGCTGTTATGACAGCAGTGTATTGGAATATGCAGGACTGAGCTTTCTGGACAGAGGACCATTAGTGATTTCGGCTTTAAAGTGCATAAAAAAACCTGATCATCTAATTATGATCAAAGTAACTTATTGATCGCTTGAGTGGCCTATGAGAGCAATAAAGGAGTCAGCCCCCTTCCCCCATTTCTGTCCATTTCACCATCTAATCTGATTGATTAGGTGAAGTAGAGAAAGTCCCCTACTAATGACTAAATCAGACCAGGAGGCCCCAGTGATTAACTTACCTAGACCAAGGCCACTGAGAGAAGTACTAAAATGAAGCTGGAGCATTTTAAACATGTTTACAGTGAATAATTGTGCTCCTAGGGTTGATGAAAGCGAGGGAAGTGTCGTATTTCGGCCTGTGAACAAACAGAGAAATACTGTATTATCTTTCAGCTCCTTAAAGGGGCAGCCTTGGACTGGTATAAAATACATTACACAAAAGCGTTTAGTGCTTGTTCTGATGTGTTTCCTTAGATCTTCATCGTCGTCATCACCCTGTCTCTGTTCCCCTGGCCTCTGTTTTATAGGGCTAAGGAGTGCTGTCAGCCCCCTCACTGATGCTTGAGGTCTCTAGAGGCCCGGGATTCTTTGTGAAGAGGGAAAAGGCACCCTAGAGCAGGACAGAGATCATCAGTAGTTCCCTGTTTGATCTGAACAGCACTGACACATGATATTGAGACCACCGTCGCCCATCAACCCTCTCTAATCTGTCCTTCCCAGGGGAGGAGAGAGAAAAGGAGCTGGGTACGTTAATATAGGACGAAGCGTTTGTGTTTAGACATAGACTGAGAGAGTATTATAGTGCACACATAGCAGCAGTGTTTGGACCATAGTCAGTCATGCATCTGTCTTTTTTGTTTTGAATACTGTTTTTTAGGAATTTTAGGAAGGTTACTTTGCCAAGCAGCATATAAGAAGTTGCCCTTCTAGAAAAAAAACTAAAAGTAATAAGTAGTGTAACTATTTCAATTACTCCATTAATGTAAGTAAATAAACTAAATTTCTGTAGACTGTTTTCAGCTGTTAGTCATTTTCAAACACTCTAAACACTATTTTACAGTAGTACTCACCACTCTAAATTTCACTGTAAAGTACAATTCTTAAATTGTGAATATAATAATTGAATTTCAAAGCAGACTTTAGCAACTCTTTTTTTTACTTTTACTAAGATTGTTCTGAGGTAAAATACTGGTTTAGAAGCATACTAAGAAATTGTAAATATTAATGTAAGAAATACTCAGATCATTATGATTTAAGTTATTTCTTTACAATAACTATAACAGATTACATTTTATTTATTTCGTAAATAAATTATATACATATATATACATAAATTATATACATGTAACTAGTTACTTCCCACCACTGCTTATAGCCATTCACTTTGTATGTTTATATATAACCATTCAACAGTTTTGATACAATTTATACAGTACAACACATATTTTTTATTGTTATCAATGTTTTAAAACAGCCGTGCTTTTTACCATTTTGGTGTAAACCATGATACATTTATAAATATTACAAACAGTATAACAAAACATCATGAACACTAAAGTGATCTGGCAATGATGTAAGCAAATAAAGCTTTTTCTTTCAATTATATGTCTTATTTGCAATTTTTTACAACCAAACTTCTCAAATGTTAATGAAACTGAAATTAAGAATGGCTGATCCTTGAAATTAGTCAGTTTGTATTAAAAAACACATGCAGTACTGCACATCACTTCCTGATTATGGAGATCTTCTGACTTCTTTGGGCTTTGGCCAAATCATACAGTTTTATTCTCACAGTGAAATAATTATCTTTGATTCCCAGGCATAGTTTTTTACAGGGTAAATGGGATGGGGGACATGTCCAGTGTTAAAATGACACCTACACAGTCGGGTTGAAATTGAGAAATAAAAGAGAAAAAGACAAAGAAAATCAGAGGGTGGCCCTTTGAGATTTGGGTGTTTTTTGGAAACAACCTGATCACTCTGTTTTCAGTACCAAAGTCCGCCAGCTCTGTGTCCCCATTACCATGTTTTAAGACAATAAGTATAAAAAGGTTGTGTCACTCAGGAAATTGGCCCACACATCTGTGTGTGTTCATATTCACATAAGTGCACACATGTACTGTAAATGTAAGAGAAAAAATATCCAAACCACCCAACACGCAGGATGTTCATTCTTTTTTTCTCAGTGCAATAATAATAAAACACATACGCACATACTTTTCAGTGTCAAGCATCCAAAACCATAAGCGAAAAAAATAGCTGTTTGAGTGAGGCCTCATAGTAAATTAGATCCAGTTAAGATCAAATTAAGCTGCAAAAACATTAATTCTAGTTAAAACCACACTGAAAATCCCCTGACCTCTCACTGGACCTAAGTCTTCAGTGGATCCCTGAACTATAACAAATGTTTATGTAGTTTAATTGAGTTCTGGATGTTATCTTGTTTGGAGGATTTCACTCATTGTAAGGCAATAGAACATTTCCATTAGAAAAGCATGTTAGCTCTCTCTTCTCAAAGGCTAATAAAATTACTCATAAATGTCCATAGATTTATGATGTACCCTTTCTCTCACCTTCTAAAAGGCTTTTTGCTATGCTATTTTTTTATTCACTTTTAATAGTTTAGTGTCTTAAGAGCTTGACACAATATTGCCTGACCTTCCCTGTGCAAGGGAACTGACCCAGGTATGCTGCGACACAATTGGCTGACCTTTGCGCTGAATGTGTATTCTTATTGGCCGCTTAACATAACCCACGCTCCCTCTATAGCCTAGTGAGATTGGAAGGAGAGCCAATCATACCTGACCCTCATTCTATGATTTTATTAAATACAGACAGACAGCGAGAGAGAGAGCTGTGGTGATATGATTTTCAGCTGTTGATTGGTTCCACATGCTGTGGGGTTCGGCTTTAGGGATATGAGGCTGAAGTGGATTGATCCCAACAGTCTGGCTCCTAAAACCTTTCCCCTGGTTTCTCTCTCACTCTATTTTCGCTGTGCTTTCTATGTTTCGAACACTCTTTCCTTTTCCTTCCACTTTATTACATAAATCATCAAACCACCCGGACGGACTCTCACAACTCCTAATGCGCTGAAGTATAGGATTAGTTTGGTTTAACATTAGTAAGATCCTGTAGGAATAGCCTAGACTACTAGGCTGACATCTCAATACCCAGGAATCTCCCAGATCCCAGATGTGGATGAAGCCGTTTTTAGACCTAGATGAAGATCATGTGCAGTGTGAAGGCATAAGGTTGACCTGTAGCTCCATGTGGATCTGTCATCATTAGTTTACATGATGGCAGCGGCTGTATTTTCTGCTTCTGTCATTTATGGTCTGCATTTAGAAAGGAAAAATGATTAATTTATGCAGAATACAGACATGCCTTTTTCCTCATGCAGTAATTTCCTCTACTGTGTCCCTGCCTTTGTGTCTTTTTCTGTCCTCATAGTACACTTCCGTTCTGCCAATTGCCTGTAATGCCCATGATTCACGTTTACTGTAATTTTGCAGTAAATGACGGCTCTGTTAAATAAAAACAGGGCCGTCATTTAGCATCATGTCCTCGTCATCAGAGACATTCTGGCCGAATACGGTGAGCTCTCCGCTGTTTGAGGTTGCAGAGAAAGAAAGAGCTGTTTGGTGATTTAGTGTTGGTTTATTTTTACTCGAGGTGGAAGAGAGACTGAGACCTGGGTTGAAGAGGGAAATCAACAGCTCTGATGCAAAACCTAGTGGGCTGCTTAGGGAAGCAGCATTTTTATGCATCGTTACATAAGCGTCACATGTATCCTTTGTGAAAAGGCAAACCCATAATGCACTATGATGAACTCACTGAAAAGATAAATTGAAAATGATGGGCAAAGGTGAAAGAAGTGATGATTTAACTCATAATTGAACATTGAATTAATTATTGTAGTATTAAAATGTGTCATTTGCAAATAGGCTATTTAACTTGATGTTCACTTATGGGGCTCTAATTTAACAATCTAAGCACATAGTCTAAAGCGCATAGTGCAAGTGCACCCCAAGCCTCACGTCGACCGTGTCAAACAAAAAAGCTGCCCTCGAACACACCGCACAGACTACAGCCGACGGGCATTCTGCGCCTGTGTTAGAGGAGTTAGCTGTCTATGTTAGCAGCTATCAACAGTAAATATTCAGAGAAACCGGAACAAATATACAGTATATGAGAGAAACAGATATATGAACCGTAAATAAAGCAGCGCTTGCGTACCGTTTTGAAAATCAGTAACACTGGTAAATTTCCTCATTGCATGCAGCTCACGTTGTTATGGCAATGTTCACATATTGAAATGCTTGTGTAAGATCAATTTACATTAGAACAGTCTTCTGTTTGTGCCGCCTTCACTTTAATTTTCTGGCACTGACACATCCGCAAAACTAGGCATCCAATCAGGGTTATCACTTTCCCCGATGCCAATTCAACATGCTGAATCGGGCTGATGAGAGCCGACTATCCACTGTGACATATATTACTTTTTTATATTTATGTAGCCTACACAATAATATTCTTTTACATGGTAAACTTTTAATATTTGGCCTGTTTGTGTGCTGCTGCGTATCCCTGTGTGTAGTAAGCACGGTGAAGTTGTGGTCCCGCACAGAGATCCATTTTCTACTGTACTTGTACCTTGAGCCGCATCGCGTTGGTTGTATGATAGGGCCCGTGAGGTTCAGTTATGGTTAAGATGCTGCCTTGGAAGTGAGGCAGCTCACTTGTTGTTGAAACAACTGATCAATTATCCAGCATAATAAAATGACCTAACATATATTATGGGACACACATTTTTCAAGGAGATAAATGCTGTCGCTCATGCATGCAGACAGAGTTAGGATCAGGCATTATAAACTAGTACCATTTCTCATAAGTCTTAACTTGTATATAAACAAATGCGTCAATGCTTGGGCTCAGTGTGCTGAAAAATCTTATGAAAGCACTTTTGACATTATAGCAAAAATGTGATCTGTAGTTATTTGATGGTTATTGTTTTTGTTTGTCTTACTGAACAGTGATTCTGTCGTGGCAACAATATGTGATTTTATATTTATAAGTAATTTATAAGTTTATAAGTAAAAAGTATATATGCATGTATTTATACAGATTTTACAACCTAGAGTTTCATGACAGAACTTTTTGTGTATGTGTATGTAGAGAAAAAAAGATGAAGGAACTGTTCTTCATCATAGATTGAAAGAAAGAAACCTATTAATAAAAATGTTTCTGTTGTTATAAAACATGCCAAATAAATGTTGTTCTTTTAAGCTTGTATATTACTTCAAATAATGACTTCTTTCTGAAACATTAAAACATCTTACCCACCCCAAACGTTTGAAGTGTCTGTGTAGCCATTTACAAAGATCTTTCATTCTAACAATACTTGCAAAATCATTTTAGTTTGGTTTTATCCATAGTTTATCCATAGATTGACACCACAATTAGCGCAAAACTGTAGAAATGGATATATCACCTGCTAGTCATGTATTGAGCAACATGATTGTACATCAAACCACACATCCGTAATGAAAAATACCCCACAGCGCACATGGGTTTGCCAGGAAAGTGTGAGATCTTTTTTGTAGCAGGTTCAGTCTGATTTTGGTCAGAGGACACAGGTGCTTTACATTAGTCTTTGACCCCTCAAAACCTTGCAGAAGTTCAATATTCTCATAATCTTTCTCTTCCTCTTCAAGTGTTGATCTATTCATCTTTTCTCTGATGTGCCTGAAACACTTGACATAGCTGGGGGAAACACCTGTCAGCAACAACAACAAAAAAAAATCTCCCATTCCTTGGATGGGATTAAAAAACGCTAAATGAGATCACATCCTGACTTAAAGGATGAATCTGACCTTGAGGGTCTGAAGAAAGTGCTCTGTTATTAAACCTGCCTCTCCGCCTCCTCCTCTTTTTCTCTCCTTCTTTTCCATTCTTTCATTTTTCCCCCCCTGATTTATGTTATTTCTCACGTGGCTTTACACTTTACACTCTTACTCTCTCTCTCCTCTCATAGCTGTGTTCTCATCTTGCTTATTTGGTACAAGACAAGTCCATCTCTCTCTCTCTTTGACTCACATCTCTTCTATGTCTAGAGGATGCTTGCTTATTGAGGGGTGGGTGGCTGCTGGCACAATGCCAGTCTCAGAATATGGGGTGAGTCATATATTGCTGCTGGCACCCTGTGACAGCGGGCACCGGTTCCTCTTCATCACCACATGACAGAGATGCAGGCACACGGCCAGTTACCGACGGCAACGGCGGCGTGAGCTCACCCAGGCTCAGCTGCCTTTTCATAATAACAGCCGTAATGCAACATCAGTGTGCATTAGCTGCTGTATGTGTGCGCGTGTCCTTGTGTGATTTCTGTTACTTGTTATGAACGCTACAAATTGCGTGTACTTAAAGGGATAGTTCACACAAACAGACACGTATGAGTGCAATTATCCGGTGGTAAATCTACATGAGTTGCCCTAATGAGTATAAAAGTTATATACGATAGCGGAGGGGGAATGTAAAGCCTAAAAAAAGTAAAAGTAAAGTAAAGTTCAAAACTGAGATAGGTTTGACATTTACTTGGGCACGTTTGGGAATGCTGAATGAAATGTTGATAGTTGAATCAAACTATAGAGAAAATACTTGTTTAAATATAAGAATTTGTTATATAAAACAATATAAATACATAAAGGTTTGAGATAAGTATTTTATTGAAAGAAATTGATCATTTTAATAAGCAAGCAATCACGCAGTTAATTAAAGGTGGAGATATTTATAATGTTACAAATGTTATACTTTTTTTTTTTACTTTTTATTCGTCAAAATGTACTATGGAAATTCAGCTTTGACGTCAAAGGCGTAAGTTACATTTTAAAATATATTCAAACAGAAAACATATTTTAAATTGTATTAATATTTACCTCTTTCAAAATTGCACAAACATTCGATTCTTAATATTGTGTTGTTAGCTGAATGAACAGCTATTTTGTTTTGTTTTGGTTTTTGTTGGTGATAGTTGTACATGAGTCCCTTGTTTGTCCTAAGCAGTTAAACTGCTCGCTGGCCGTTTAGAAAAAAAATCCTTCAGGTCCCACAAATTTGTTGGTTTTCCAGAATGTTTTGCGAATTTGAACCCTTTCCAACAATTGATATAGCTTTGAGATTCATCTATTTATTACACATTCACAGGATATCTGAGGGCCTTACACTGCATCTATTACAACAAGTTTAAATGCTCACTGATGCTCCAGAGAATTACAGGCACGCATGGTTATATCATCCCAAATGAGTAATTCTTGCTCATGTGATCTCTGCTTCATGCGTGCACAAAATTACACACACGTTCACAGATATATATTGGTAAATGTGTGTGTAATTCTGTCCATGTCTGAAGCAAAGATGACATGATCAAGTGTCAGGGATCATATAACCATATGCATTTGTCCTTTCTAGTCTGTTATAAAATACATATCACACAAATGTGTCAAAAAGGGGCAGATGTTTGAGTGCTTGTCTGAGTGAAGGAGACAGATGTTTGTTTGTTTGTTTGTGAGTTAGGGCAGATGTCCTCAAAAACACCTCTGTGATTCTGCCAGTTATTGCCAGCGCAGGCTGAGCCTAATGATAATTTAATGGCATGTTGAGTGGAAGCGATGTAAACAGTGTGACAGAGGAAGTTGTGTTCAGTCTCACACTCTTAATGAGCGGTAAGAAGGGCTCTTCTTATCAGTATTAATGAGCACTGCATGAGAAATCAGGCGTCCCTGTTTCTTGTTCTTCACACACTCGTAAGGTGACACAGATGTTTACAGTCATTCGCTCTCCAACAAACACACAAATACTGAGATTCTGGGGACGAGAGTGTTAACAGTGAGATATGGAGATCCAGGGATGCCACACGTGTTTGTTTATAAAAAGTAATTGTAGACAATCTAGTAAAGACATGGGTGCAGTTTAAAGACTTTTGGTTACACTTTATATTGATTTACTTTAGACATTCTACTAACTATAAGTAACTTTGTAACTACTATGTCTACTAACGCTTAGAGTAGACTGTTAGGTTAGGTTTAGAGTTAATAGAATAAGCTGACAAATACTTGCAAAGTTTATTATAGTATGTTGTGAAAAAAGTGTTATTACAGATATTAAACACACAGTTTACTAATGTTCTAATGACTACTATGTACTGTAGTTATTTACTTTTACCAGCCTTTTGATCTAGTGTGTTTTGAAATGTATAAAGAATTTAACTTTGTTGTTATTAATAGGAATGCAAAATGCATTTGTTATTTATGTTTTTGTTGTTGCTGTTTATTAGTATTAGTTAATATTAATATTATAGTTTAGATTCTCATTAGATTATCTAGATATCTTTAAAGTGTTTTTTTTTTTATTGTATAACAATGTTTAGTCAATCATAAAATCATTATCATAGTATCATGGTCAATGCTGTGTTCGCATTTAGCCTTAATTTTGTTTTTATTTTTTTGTACAACTGTACAAGCAGCAAAATAATGATCAGCTTTTAACAAGCCATTAACTAAGACGCTTGCCTCAATAACTCCTAATTTGCTGCTTGTTAGTTAGTAAGGTAGTTGTAAGGTTAAGGAAGGATTAGGGATGCAGAATATGATCATGCACAATATGTGCTTAATAAGCACTAATAAACAGTATGTTTATAATAGGTATGCTAATGAGCAACTTAATAGTGAGCATTGTTTCTAATACTAAAGTGTTATCTAATTATCACTTTATTATCATTTGTACATACAGAGATCAAAATGGAAAACTGAAGATAGAGAGCCCCATGTTTCATAGCAGCGTGTTATTTAAAATAAATGCTTGCACTGTCCATTTAATCAGAATAGACTTTCTATTGCAACTTTATTTACTGTAGCAGGAAAGTCCTGCTGGTTAGTCTAGTTAAGAATCCTAGTAGAGACCAGCAAACACAGCAGTAGCCAACTGTGCTACAGTCACTGAAAGGGAGGTGAGGAGAGGGGAACACAATGAATTTTTTTCTTGTAAAATAAATGAACTCTCATAAAAAAGAGGGGCGAAGGCTTGTAATGTATCAAAATCTCCCATATATTCATTTAGAGTGAGTCACAGGTCTATGAGAGCGGGAATCCAGCAGAGAGCAACTCTACACTGATGACTGTGCTGTGGTGGCCACTAACCACACTCGGGGGTGACCACACCTGGCCATTATCTCCCTCCCTGCGCTCTGAGGCCTGGGTGCCGTGATGGAGGCCCTAATGGCTTTCACACACACACACACACACTGAGGTTTGTCAGTGTAAGTTCATAGCTGCTCCCATCACTGTAGTCCGGGTGGTAATTTCATAAAAGTGGATTTTTAATAAGAGGCTTTTAAAAGAACACCGGTCCAGCCTCTCAACTGGCAGGCTGCAGGTTAGGGTGCGGGTGCCGATGAGTGATTAATGGGAACGGGGGGGACTTCCTGTAATACTTCCAACCCCCCCACACTCACACACGTTCCGCGATATGCATGGCCCGTACTGTGCTGAGTGTATCGAGATAAGTTTATGATGAGAGATATCAATGTGTGTGTGCGTGCATGTGTGTTTTTGTGTGTGTGTGTGTGTGTGTGTGTTGAAGAACAGAGAGACTCCAGACACTAAGAGCAGCTGGTTATTTAGATCTATTGATCTGTTTCTCTCAATCTATCTCTATTACACAAGCAATTCAGAGTAAAGTCTCTTTCAGTCTCTCCTGCTGTTCTTTTACTCAACTGTATGCAGCTATGAAATATCAGATTCATGTTAATGTTCCTGAAGTCTCTTAAGCACATAATGGTACAGCGGTCTACAGTCCGATTTTCTTCTCTCCTTTCTTCTTTACTTCCTCAGTTCAGGTACATATACAGTTATGTTTTTTTTTTAAAAAATGAGTGATATTAGATTATCTCAGCTACTCTATGTAACACATTTTTGCAGCTTTAAATCTCTTTTCTCACATTAGTCTGTCAATAACTAAGATTCTATGACGTGCTTTGATTCTTTGCTAAATCCTTTGGCTAGATTTTTCCTGGTGTCCCAAAAGACTAGATTTTTTCCAGTCACACAGATTGAGAGGTTGTGAGAAGTTATATGAGGAAAGATAGTAATCCCAGAGCTCCCAGAGAAAACAGAGCAGCTCCATAGTGTGTGGCCTGAAGTTCATAATATAGCGCTTGAAAGAGTCATGAGTAAACAATCATTTGTCTTACAGGGATGCTGTATGCACTCCAACAATAAACACTTATCGTAACTATCAAAAAACTAACAGAAAACAAGTTTTGCATTGTTTATTGGATATTGGCCTGAGTGTGGTCGTTGTCTTGAGATATACCGGATAGTTTAAACCGAGGTGGCCTGACACGAGGGGGTAGCTATAAATGTCATGATTCTTGGACATAAATGTTCACAGATGCTTGAGAGAGGGAATTTAAAGGCTGATAAAGAGCCACACCTAGACAGATGGACTAAATACATACATGAGCTGATGTGTGGATTTGTCCTGGATCTGGCTATGTTTAACACATTTTTGTTAAGAAAACAAATTAAAAGAAAATACAAAATATAATTTATGCTTTCAAATGATTTGTTTTCTTTTTATCATTGTTTACAGGGTTTTTTTTTTTCATTTTAATATTAATACTTTAGCATGGTGGGTTATCATTTTTAAATTATTAAACAGTACAAGAGTGTTCTACCATGTATCAAAACCTAAAGCTTAATGTATTTTTGATGTATTTTGGGGAAATTAAATTGTTAGTGCTGTCAAACGAATTATTGTGCATCCAAAATAAGTTTTTGTGAACATAATATATGTGTGTGTGCTGTGTTTATTTATTATGTATACAGTATATAATTACACACACATGTGCACATATATTCAAGTAAAAATGTTATATTTGCATGTTAAATATATTAATATATATCAAAGTATCTATAAATATAAACATATAAATATTTTCAAAGTATATACTGCATGTGTATTTATATATACATAACAAATATGCACTTTACACTCATATATTACATACAATTTTTTCCCCCTAATTATGGTAGTTTTTATTTGTATATTTAATTTTTTATTTATTTTTTCCTAAAATCTTAAAAATATGTCTAGTCTGCTATATACTCTTGTGTAATTTTAAGGAAGTGCAGAAAAAGAGTTGAGTTTGTGTGTGTGTGTGTGTGTGTGTGTGTGTGTGTGTGTGTGTGTGTGTGTGTGTGTGTGTGTGTGTGTGTTTGTGTGTGTGACTGTATCGTTTGTATATTTTAAGTGTTGGGGGTATCCCAAAAGAGCCTATGTAATCAATACTTGAGTTTTGCGGCTTACAGCTCACGTCTGTTAGCTTTTAGGTCATCTAAACGCTGGTGCACTCTTCAGTGTTGACTTTTAGCAGACACACACAATTAAGTTTTTCTCTTCTGGAAAAGCAGACCACAAATATTGATGAAGCAGGCTGGATTCGTTTGTTCAGTTACTGTAAGTTTCACCTTTCAGAAAGTGTACCAGTGAATTTCATGCCACATTAAATGTAAGCTTTGATGGCTGTTGTTTCACATGAATGGCTGAGCTTGCTTTGGAAACACCTCAGTTGGACTTAATTGCAGGTCCTCTTTGGAAGCTCGGACTCTGCTGTGCTTTAGGGAAATTCGGTACATATGGTTTCCTCTTAGCTGGTCTAACCCAATCAGACACGCTCCATTTGGATCATTTAGGCAGCCAAATCCAAGTGCAGAACAAAGCTGATTTCACACACCGGCCAATAACAGATGGAGGCGACTTTGAGGTCACAGGAAGCGGCATAAGGTGAGGTGAGCCAAATTAGGTGACCCAGTGAGTGATAATTGAATAATTGTGATTGAAAGAGTATGTAGAGTAAAGTTGAGTAAAGGTATATAAATGATGGTCCACAAATCTGGTCTTCTAAGAGCTTTTTTTGATTGAGTAAGGGAAGAACATAAACCTTACTTATTTGGACTGTATGTGTATACAAGATTACCTCTCGGGCATCCCGTGAACATGTGCACATAAACACAAAGACATGCAGGAAACTATTTGACATAGCTCCGCTAAACCAATTAAGGAACGTATCTCCACCAATCACATGACTCATGTCATGTGATTGGTGAGGACATGTTTGACATGTACTCACAACTTCTACGCTGATGTGCTTTTTCATCAACATGTGGTCCTGTATAGTCAGTGCAAACACTTACAATCCTCCGTGTCATTTAGATTGTGCTGCTCAACTCTCTGAAGCATGAAATCTTTAAAAGCATTTGTATAGAGACAGCGAATTGGAGACACAAATTGGTGTCAAAGTGGAGGTTGTTTAATTTAATGCAGAAACTATACATCAGAGTGTTTCTTTTCTTTTTTTTTACTGGGGTCCATGGACCTTGAGGAGCGAAGGGCGTTTTTGGGAGTCCTTGAATGAAAGAATGTCTAAATTTACCAAATGTATTTTGACTGAACTTAAAAAAAATGTATAATAATAACCAAAGAGTCTTCCTTTGAACATATGTTCAAAAATTGTTTTTAATTTTCTAGGCAGTTTATACACTGGTTGTATGAGACTATTTTGTGTAAAGCTATTATGAAAAAAGTTACAGATATAGATATCAGTAGCACTAAGGGACCAGTTCTGACAATTAACTAGTTGCTTATTAGCATGTCTATTATTAAACATATTTGTGTTTAATAGTAATTATAAAGCACACATTCCAAATAACCATATTCTGCATCCCTAATCCTACCCAATACCTAAAACCTAAATTTACGAGTATTTTAACCAGTTGCTTATTAACACGCATTTTGTAGAATGTAGATTAGAAAGATATTATTAGTACTAATTAGGCACATATTAATGCCTTATTCTACATCCTTAATGCTTCCCAAAACTTAACTACCCTATTACGTATTAATAACCAGCAAATTGGGAATTTTCCCTGATTAGGATGAGGGAAAAGTTGTAGTTAATAGTGAATAAGTGTTCCTTAATCTAAAGTTTTACCATTTATTGAGGCAAAAAACAGTTAATATAAAGTTTGACTCAAATATCAAATTGAAAATTTATATCTGGTACCTGTGTTATGTTTTGAGAGGAAACAAAAATAAAATCTGGTAACATTTCAAGAATGTAATAAAAGGATAAATCTCAAACATTTAATTTTGGAAACAACATGTTTATGTTTTTATTATTATTATCATTATTATCACACATTATATAGTATAAATGGGTGTAAATATCTGACTTTATATTTTGTTACATTTATTATTTTACATCCCCCTGATACAAGTTGAGTCTACATGTCAGCCCACATATTTCAGGTTGTGGTTTCTGTAAAAAATACAGTCTTTTGGATATTTAATTTTAAAGAAAATACTGTCACCCCTAGAGCACTTACATGTCTGTCAGCTGGGATTTAAATATTGTTCTGGGGCTAGGCTTAGAAAAACAATTCTATATGTCTGTCTATTTATTTAATTTTTTTTTAACTTGGCCTTTTGCCCTTGCCATTCCTGGGAGGCATGAGAGCATAAAACCACTTCCGTATGATTTGAAAGGGAAATGTGGATATGTTGATACTGTATCCCGCAGTCTTAATGATGCGTGTATGATTGGAAAGGACATCACTGAACCGCCTGTCTCTCTGAAATCAGTCGGAGTAGTGATATCAGAAACCCCTGAAGTGCCTTGTCTGGTTTTAATCTTCTCTTAGATGGATAGACAGTCCTGTCTAAAGGAGGTACACAGTAGTCCAACATAATGCAGGGTTTTTGGCATATGGGATTCTTCCTCTCTATCCCACTTCTTCATTCTCTTTCTGTCCGTTCTCCCAAAATCCCTCAAAAGAATTTGAGCGAGGGTGTCCTTTTACTCTTTTAGTAGAGAGGTCAGGGAGGTCGGTTCTGGATGGTTAGTAAGCGCAGAAAGTAAGTCTTTGGGCCAACGCAGGAAGCAGTGACTCTTCACCTGAATTTGATTTTGATGGCTCCTTCTGAGAAGGATCAGACTGGAAGTGGTTTGTTTGTGTTACGCCTAAATGTCCCGCCCTCAACAATCAAATAATTAGCTCCTGAGTCCATCAATCTAGACATCAATCAGCCCGTTGTAGGGTCAGCTAAACAAATTATTGCTAAATTAGGCCACCCTTCGGGCTATTTTCTCTAGCAACATCTGTGATGAGATTAGATCTCGAGAAGACCTTGTTTGTTGAATATAGAGGCTTGATTAAAACAAGCAAACGATGCCACTACTGTAAGACAGATCACGCAAAGACCCAGTGTGCTGTAACAACTTATTTAGCAA
Organism: Puntigrus tetrazona; assembly: GCF_018831695.1. Classification (NCBI taxonomy): domain Eukaryota; kingdom Metazoa; phylum Chordata; class Actinopteri; order Cypriniformes; family Cyprinidae; genus Puntigrus; species Puntigrus tetrazona. The sequence goes on along the minus strand of NC_056701.1, from coordinate 20,992,204 downwards.
TTATCCAAACCCGACACAAAAGTGTTTATTTAATCTACACTTTGAGAGCACCTGTTCCTGGTTGGCATTAAGATGAGATCATTTTCAGTCTTTGAAAGATTGAGGGTTGTAAGATTTCAAGCAAGGTCCTCCGGCATCAGCATAAATTTTAATTCTCTTTGTGTTATTTAGGCTGACTTCAAGGTGAAACTTTTTTTTTTGGCCAGTTAACACAACACGTGCTGGTGATCAGAAGGGCCTTTATTTCAGCATGAGAGAGCAGGGCAAAACATTTAATGAGCTAATATAGGAGATCTGCTATTAATTGAACAGCATCAGTACAAACGGGAAAAGTTCAGTAGATCTGAACTTTGTATATTCTCTTTAAAATTTGATTTTTTAGATCAAGAGAGACAAACTATGTAGGAAAAAAACATATGCTGTGATGTAACACTAATCATCTGTATTATGTTTGGTGAATGATGCAGATGGAAGGAGAAGAAGGAATGTGCCATTTCATTTCATTTCAAAAAGATCAGCAGTGAGCTTATGTAATTCTGCCGTATGGATGTGTCTTAATACCTCTTTTCAAATAAATCCCAGCCTGGAGAGTGAAGACATTAAATCTTAACATAATATTAACTTTTTATGCAGGACTTAATAGTGTTTCTTCTGCTGCCCTGACTACTCACATAGGTCAGATTTTTAATTGTGTGCTATAAGTTATTAATTTAGTTCAATTTAACTGTAAAGTTGTTTTTTTTATATAATAATCTGTTTATATTTTAATTTATAAAAAGTTATTTTTATTGAATGCTTTCATTAAAAAATGTTTTTTCCTAATTTTATTTTTGTTGTGGTTACGTATTTTTGTTATTTATTTAACATTTTCATTATTATTTATGCGACTCACTAATAGTTCGTAATAATTCGTAACCAAATGTTTAAGTTCGTGTGGCATAAAAACACATGTACATGGTCAACGAACAAAACGTGCCATGACAACACAGCACTATCCTTGTTGATCCCTGACATGTTACACATATACATCGTTTTGATGGAAGCATTCCACTGACATGATTTATGATTTATGATTTATGTATACCATAATCTGTAATTGTATACACGATTCATAAACTTGAAGTCAATTTTACAAATCCCCTGCAGCCTGAGTCTGAACCCAAACTATGTTGGTCCTCTAAAGATTTTTTTTTTTTTTTCAGAACAAAAACATGGTCAGTATTAAAATGTCACTGTTCATGTCTGGAAAAAAAATGAGGTTAAAGAAGTTAATCAATTCCTCATATGTAGATTTATTACCTACATCTTTCTTTCCCTCTCTTTTACTGTACCTTTATGGCTGGCATCTCTCACAAACACCTACTAATGATTTTACCAGAGAGGCGCTGACGCCACAGAATACACATGTAACTTAAAACCTTTGTTTTTATAGGGTTAAACCTTATAAGTTCTTGTTCACCTATATTCACACACTACAAAAATACCCCGCTTGCTTGTTGAGGAGTATTTGCTTCTGGCTGTATAATAACATATCAGCTGTATTGGCTCCAATTAGTTTCAGGGTTGGAGTACCATAGTACCTAAAGTGCCAGGTATAATTTCACAGAACGTCCAAGCCACATTTCATTTTACAGTAAAGAACTAGCCCGCACTGGTGGGAAAATATACCTCTGAGGTCCAGATTGGGTTTACCAGCACACAACCTTAATAACAGCAAATTAAAGTTCTGTTTAATTTCAACCATATCAACTGTTCACATTGATGGAGGCAATTAGATGAAAGCTTTTATTCGTCCTGACTAAACAAGGAGTGTTGACTTGTCATTTGTCTAACAAAACCCACCTCAGCTCTCAAATTGTTGCAGATTTGTCTCAGATCAGGGCTAATTGTCATAAAGGCTACACTGAAATTGTAAACAAATTGATTACAAATAATTGGCAAGTATCTTTGTATTAAAATTTACATTTAGTAGAAATACTGTATAGTATCTTCTTTTAAAACCTACTCCAGTTGGAAAAAACCTTTCTAAAGTTAATTGTCCAAAAGTACAAATACTCGTTGTTTGTTTTGCACACTGTGAATGTTAAAATCTAGAAAAGCAGTCTTTTTCTTGGCCACAAATCAAACCTTTTCTTTGAATAGGTATTACGAACAAAGATTTGGATTTTGAAATTCCAATCCATTTCTTTAATGGCCTTATTCCAGAGAGCAACCTAACTCATCCTAATGGACTTTCAAAAGGGAGCCCTCTTGCAGTAATCTCAGTCTTGTGGTCACTGATGGGTTACGGCTGTCATCACATCTTTGCAGACTGCAGAGAGCCGTGTGGTTTTGAGGGAATGTTATGATCCCCCTGTGATGATGAAAAATGAGGTAGAGGTGATCAGTGTTCTTTAAGTTGGGAAAACACATTCTCTTCCCATTTGAAACATGCATGGTTTAGATCCAACTAGCTTCTGAAGGTACCTTCCATATGCAACCTAACTGCGTATACTGTTTCATCATAGCCTGCGACAATGTGATTCATCTTAAAAATAAATAAATAAAAATGAATTATGTCAATAAATAGTTAATACTTTCCAAAAAGGTCTTTTATGTATTAGCTAACATGAACAAACAATAAAGAGTGCATTTATTTATTTATTCATTCATCTTTGTTAATGTTAGTTAATGAAAATACAGTTGTTTGTTCATGTTAGCTCATAATGTTAACAAACACACATTGGGATTTTAATAATGCATCAGTAAATGCTGAAATGGACATTTACTAAGATTAATAAAAGTTGTAAAATTATTGTAAGTTTGTTTACTAATGTTGTTAACTAATGTTAACTAATGAACCTTGTTGTAAGTATGTGTATGGTAAATATATATATCTGATTTTATACCACAGACAACTCAAACACTTAGAGTTGTTATTACATTATCTCAGGCTAATTCCCTGAATTTCTCGAATACTATATAATCCAATACTTTGCAGAAGACGCTACTATTACTACCTCAATAACACATGCACACAGGTCTTTAGCATCTATACACTCTCGGCCCGAGGATGGCTCTCTAGTCTTCCAGCACTATCATTGTCTTTGCCGTGTCTTTTGAGTATAGAGTCTTTAGTACTCCTATTCCTCAGCTGCACAGCATATACCAGACACTACTCCCATGTTGCTCTTTGCAAGAATTAAAGTTTATTCACAGCCGGAAGCCCAGAATAACCTGGTTTTGCTAAGTTTGATGTGCTCCTAGGTCAACATCTTTGTTGACCCTGGAACAACATTGTGATTAACCAATCAGATTTGAAGAACCAGTTTATAGTTTTTGTGAAGTTTAGGCTTACAATCAGTGTTTGGTGCTTGTACAGCAGTGTCAGTCATCTATAATTTCCTCTGATTTTGGGCATTGCTCATGGGTAACGTTAGGTTTAGGTGTAGAGGTATGTAGAAAAAAATATTTTTTGGGATAAAAATGTTGTTCTGGGGGTTATCAAAATATGTTATCAAAACATGTAGAGCTCAGCAACAACAGGATGTGCCGGGAGCCCACTGGTCACACAACCAAGAGAGACTCCCTGAACAGAAAGATGCATGTACATTTATACCTTGTAGATGAATAAAAATCAATATTAATCAGGTCTTCTTCACTGTAATTGGTTAGACTGATCTGGTCATTGGTTTGTCATATGACTGTTCTACAGTTTTAAGCACTTTTTAGTAAGTACAGATTATTTAACCATAAAGACACGACCTTTGATCTGAGCATCCTTAGCTTGTGCTTTTCTAAACCTTCTGTGTTGAATGCACCCTTTTTTGACTCCTTCTGTGCTCATTACATAATATATAATAAAATATTATTATTATTATTATTATCATCATCAATATCGAGTTTTGGTGTGTTTAATATTGTTTCTGCAATCTGAAATATCTTTTAAAACATGCATTTACATACATGTTTAATTGTGTGTGTGTGTGTGTGTGTGTGTGTGTGTGTGTGTGTGTGTGTGTGTGTGTACAAAAACATTTCTATATCCACAACAGCTATTTATAAAATATACATATTATTAACATACATAGAACGTATACATTTCTTTCTCTTTCCCATTAGCTCTCAGGCACTTATATTCCAGAAGGTGTTGCTAACATGCCTTTAACTATTCATCCTGATGACCAAAATGCAATGAAATGAAATCTAATTACTATTGATCAACAACAAAGCTGATTTGTGCTCATGTTCTTCGTCTCCTTGACCCACTGCCATCCCCACAGTCCATCAGTCAGTCAGACTGGAAAAGGACACCACTGCAGATAGAGGGAGCGAGAGAAATTTTGATGGATGAGCCGAAGGAGAAAAGTGAAGGAGCTAATATTTGATAGATGTTGAGGAGGCACACATATCTGCAGAAGAGAGAGTGTATCATGTGTCCCTGTTTGGGTGAAGGTCTCCTCTCCGTTAAAGAACTGGGCCACTATCTTAAGCGCTGTCACTTCAGTTATTAGTTCTGGTTTCATGCATGTCAGCCAGTAGAATTCTGCTAAAACTATTGCCATTGTGTCCTTGAGAAAGGAGCTTTACATCTGTAAGGAGGGCTGAAGTAACTCTGATCTCTTAGTCGGTCTGAGGGCAGTTCAGGGTAACTAAAAGTCACTGTATACTGAAGTCTCCCAAACCCAATCCTAGTGTTTCTCTAAATTAGAATAACTCTCAGGCTGCAGACAATACCTATTAATGCTAACTATCTCAGGGAACAAAACTGCAAACAAATTCTAATCCTTAGAGTTTCATTTTCATTTTCATGTTTCATTTGTGCTTAAATTTTGTCTTTGCAATTGGATCCAGCTGAATTGTTGTCTTCTTACTTAACAACAAACAGGAAATAAACACTGTCTGGCCATCCTTTGAGTTTAAGTTGAGCTGCGAGTTGTCATAAAAAAGTGTCTCAGAAAACACCCCAGCATGTGCCCCCTCGGATACATATTCTTTTGTGGTTGATGCAAAATAGTTTCCATTCAAGATGCTGTTGATATTTGAATAAAGTCAACATCTTGGTGCTGTGGGTGATCTGGAGCACAGTTTTCCCACCATAATGAGTTTATTCACCTTGATCTTCTCAAATGGTTTCCTTTAATTACAGCAGACAGAGGTGTCGGGTGTGGGAGAGTTTTTAGAGATTTGATCTCATTTCCAACACCACATTCCCTGCTGGGACTTTATATCATCATGAGATCAGCATATTTCACGCGGGTGGCGTGTGGTTGACATTACATGTGCACAGACTTAGCACTATGTTAACAGAGCAATGGAAAACAGGATTAAATGAGAGTTTTTATTGCTTTTACTCAAAGGAAATGAATAGCAGTGACCTGTAGTGTGAAGGTTTGTTCTCTTTGTAGTTGAACATCTGCATTTCAACATATATCCCCCCCCCTTGTTTTGGCACGCGAAAAATGCAATACTTACATGAATAATGTCCCTTAAGCAGTCAGAAGAACATCCATTGTGTCACCTTTTTTTCACGCTATTCATTTATTTTTATTTTTATTGCATTTTACCACAGGCGTAGCATTGTGAGTTGTACTTTTTTCAGATTCTACAGTCTTAAAAAAGTAAATAAATAAATAAAAATTACATAGTTAAAAGATCATGTTTTCAAGATCATATTAACATTTCATAAAATAATTATTGCTGAAAAGTTCAATTAAAACCATTACGATCAGACTGAATTTTTTGTCAACCTGTCAGTTTTAATTCAAATTAAAGCATAAATACATGTACTCTCGTAACTTTCTACAATACAGATTGAGCCACTGATGACATTCTGACGATGCCTTTAACAATTTTTCTGCACCATTCCTGTATTTTACTTCTTTACTTACTTTTTGGGACAGTCACAAGTCCCAAGTCATCTAAAATATCTTAAATTGTGTTACGAAAATAAACAAAGCTTTTACAGGTTTGAAACGACATGGATGTAAGTGATTAATGACAAAATGGGTGGAGTATTCCTTAAAAATAATTGATTCATCTGCTCGTTTTTAATGTAGGGATCTTTCAGAGGGAATGACAGGTGCTAGACAGCCAGGAGCAGCGCAAGGTTTGACAGACTGACATTTCACTTAACTCCCGTTGCTCATCGCACACACAGTGGTTATTAATTCAGTGTTCATTAAATAGGAGGATGTTTTGTGTTCTACAAGTAAGTGTTTTCATAGTACAATTAACTCCCTTATCTCAAAAGATGAAGAACAGCTTGATTCCTCATGACTTGACCCCTTTGAGCTCAACAGTACAACAGTTCTTCTGTATACTTCAGATGAGAGTCACGGCTAACACACTATACATATTTAATCAGAGAAGCTCAAACTATTTATCACAACGAGGGCTATTCTGCTGCCACAATCCGACTCGTTCTTGAGGGCCACTGCGGTCCTGATGAGTAAAGTGGAGGGGAGGAGATGGACTATTATTAGAGTGACTACAAGCTGTCAAACCCCAGATATCTCTGTCATGACTGAGTCATGCACGCCGGAGGCGAAATGTCATTCAACATTTCATTTTGCGGAGACTTCGCTCTCTTTAGACTGCATTAGGACAGTGCAGGGCTTGATGGGGGCAACTATATAGGGGCCTTTTAGTTTAAATATCAAATGGAGGCAGCATTCAAACAAATGAAAAAGTGAAAGGCTCATGTGATTGGCATTTTCGCCTGAGGGACACTCCCTTTCGTGGGGACAAATTAGATTTGTTCCCTTAATGTCTCTCGTCCTCTCGCTCTCCTGCTTTGTTTCCCTCTATCTGTCTCTTTCTATGCTTCTCTTTCCCTTCAGGCTTGGCTGGCTTCAGATCAGACCTATTAAGCTATCAGAAAAACAAATTATGGATTTAAAAAGCAATTTTATTCTTTTGAGAAAATAGAGAATTATTCTAAATTATAGTTTGTCTGGGTCAATATAAACTGCATCTGTAAGTCCATGCTAAGAGCATACTGTACTGGTCAGGGTGGTCTGAACTCTTATCTGTGTCTTGTGAATAACTGGTGGTCTCTAAGGTTGATTTATTTGTGGTGGGTCACTGAATTGGAGTCAAAGTTCACTCTCTGATTTGGATTTTTTGTATGATCAGTTTGTTTTTCCAGGTTTAAAGGGTTAGTTCATCCAAAAAAGAACATTTGCTTTTAATTTAATCACATTCAGGCCATCCAAGGTGGAGGTGACCTTTTTTTTCAGAAGAAAATTAAAGAAGATTTTTAACTGAAACTGTGGTACTTAGGGATTCATACAATGCAAGTCAGCGACTGGAACTTGTTATACTCGATAAAAATGGTTCTGCCGATGCTGGAATGATGTTAAAAAGAAAATTAACATTGCACATGTAATATTTCTTTTGTTCATTTTGTTTCTTGATTCATTTCTAATGCAAATGTTTTCTAGGATGCTTTGCAAAATGCCTCTGGAACCATGCAACCTGAAGTCTTTGAACTATGTAACTTATTGTGTGGGATACCAAAACTAGCTAAAGGGTGAAAAAAGAGAAGAAACCATGTTTAAGTGAGTTATAAGTGAGAAGAAAAACCATGTCTATTCTTAAAGGGATGTTTCTTCCTTCCAAGGAACACAAAAAGGACATTCCTTTGAATTGTATTTTTTGCCAGTGCATTTGCCATCTGCAGCTTTCAATTTAAATATGGAGAATCAGTATACAATTAAGTAGTTCTTAAGACTTGTGCACTTCCAAGTGTTCTCATTCACTTTTGACATACTGAAGAAAAGTGGCCAGGGGATTTTATAAGAGCTTACCTTTTGTGTTTCACAGAAGCAAGCTAGTCATATGACGTGAGAACATTTGGAGCAACATGACAGATAGTAAATAATGACATAATTTTCATTTCTGGGTGAACTCTCTTTAATGAGCCTACACATTTGGTGTCGTCTTTCCCTTCAGAGGCCTAGACTTTGTTCCCAAGAAACATTACAGTTGTGTATCATTTCCTGATGTCCTCCTCAGGCTGAAGGACAGAGAATGGCTCTCACAGAGCAGAGAGCTGGCATCGCAGCTACTGGATCTGCCGCACATGTAACAAAGACATCTGGCAGAGGCACAAAACGTATATTTAGTCTCAGTAATGGATCTAAGCCGTGATATAATAGCACGCTGCAGTTATTGACCTGATGCTGCTTCTCTTGTACCCCTCTTCTTTTCTCTCTCGGAGGCAACGGGGCATTCAGACAGTCCTGCAACCCGATCCGCCCTGACTTGTATTGACCCTGATGTGCAGACATCTCTTTTCTTTTCTCCCCCTTCCTCTCCTCAGCTCCTTTCTTCCACGTTGCTCGTGTTTCTGCCGAAGTACGGAGGGCCTATTGATCCCATCCCTTTAAGTGTTGCCATAAATTTCACCCTCATTATGAAGAGCGACCTGGACTCCCTCCTTCTCCTCATCACTCATGTCAAGCGCTAAGATTGCCCAACTAGTCACCATGTAAGCCCATCTCACACTCTTCCCACTCCTCCCCACCGCTCGCTCGTACTTGATAACCGCCGAGTATGTAACGGCGAGTGCCTTTGAGTGCCTTTAGGAGGTGGATTGAGTTTTCTTTAATGTAGTTATGATCGTATCCAGCTTTTGTTTTTTTCCACCGCTAATGCTGTTAGCAGTTGGCAAAGTGGCATCACACGCTGCTCGGCAGAGGTTTTCCCGGAGTTTGTCGAGGGGGGAGAAATGAGAGCTGTGATTTATGGCTCTCCTTTTCAGATGGTTTAACATATTGATGAAGAAAACCGGGGGAAAAAACAAGGCTTACATTTATGAAAGTAGTTCCTAGTTTAGCTGAACATGATGTACAGTAAACTGCTGGTTTGCAAATTAGTTATTAGTTTGCATACATAAGCCACCCCTAAAAGACAACTTTCTACATTCAAAAATTGATTATTAGATCATTTAAAAAAAATTAGATCATCCATAAAAGAAGGTTATGGGAGGTTTTGTCAGATCTAGCTCACTTCTGAGTATAAATATGCTTATGAAAGTACACATACTCTCTTTATAAACAGAAATCCATAGGATTTTTACTTACTTAACATTGGTGATAAAAAAAGAAGCTTTTCTATGCCTAAGATTTTTGTCTTGTTTTCAGCCAAAATATATTTTAAAAATAATAATAAAAAAGGACATTATAGACAAGTAAAATATATTGTCTTCCTTTCATAAAAAACATTATAAACATCATAAAAAGTCCAAATTAAATTAGTTTTTACTTGAAACAAGGAAATATATTTTGCCAATGGGGTGAGCATAATAATCTTGTTTTCTGTTTGAATTACTTTGCTTACCCCATTGCCAGATTTTTGTGCTTATTCTAATCTAAAAGTCACTTACTTTTGACTATTTTCTGAATAACAAGACAATATTTTTTACTTGTGTAGAAAATACTACTTTATTTAATGTTTTATATCCAGAGATAATCTAGTGGTGATCTGAATAATAATGGAGCTATGGACCCCTAAATAACTCCTTTTTCTGACATATTTATTGTATTTAATAAAAAAAAGTGAAATATGAAAGCTTGAGCATTTATAATACCCCTTGAGACACCTCCTGACACACACACACACACACATACTTCATCAAGCAGTTAGCTGATTAAAGACGCCTCCCTGTTCTTTATTGCTGTAAATTGAATGAATAAAGCAGGGCAGACCTCAGATGCACTCCAATATAATGACCCCACGGCCTCATGGGCATTGTAGTTAATTATATTTCTGATTTACAGTCTGAGTTCAAGAGATCAAAACATGCTTTTCATTTTTTACCTTGGCATAATATAAGAACAAAATGGAAATTCTGGTGCAGCGTTTTGAATATCTTGATTTTAGTTAATATTCTGACTGAGGTGTCTTTGTGTTGTGATGAGAAGACGCACCTGCTGGCTCACTGAAAGGCGTTAGCGCAGCTCTCATAGACTAAACACACCTCTCAGGTTTCATTAAGCGTTCCCTAATAAGTTATTTAAAATTCCTGTCCGGACATGGCATTCCAGAGAGCTGTAAACATTTACAGTCCAGCCAGTGTTTGAGGTAGATGGAGAGGAGGAGATCATTTTTATGAGACATAATGGCTCAGTTTAAGAGCAGCTGCCACAGTTTGACGTGTAAAATGCAGAAACCATGCTTTTTTATGTAGTCTATTTGAATGTAATGCTTGCCGATCACGACATGCTTTAGTCCAGGAACTCTTTTGTTGGACAACCGAACAGTCTGCAGTAGCAGAGTTTCACATGTCCCCTTTAAAATTGATTTTAGTGATTGATTTTAGTGTAAGACAGACTTGCGGTGACCTCCAGTGTTATGGTATGTGCTTATGTAGATGTCATGAGATTTATTTAAGATGTGTTTATTCTTAAAATTCTTATGTAACTCCTGAATTCCTTGTGATGTACTTAAACTACCTAAAAAGGTTGCTTAGTATAGTCTTGTCCTAAACTGTTGTGCTAGGTTTGGTTTTGCAATTCTAGCTATATTAACAGTAAACTATATCATGAAAACAGTGGTGTTTTCTCATTTAATTACAAATTATGGTATGAGTTTTTCATGTATTATTCAGTTGTTTTTAATATGTGTGTTTAAGTTAAATCATGACTCCAGTGAGGAAGTTTTTGAATGGCTTTGGTGAAAATGAATAGGAAAAAAATCTTCCAGAAACTACAAAAAAAGTGGTGGCCAACAGCTGCCTGATTGACATGAAACTGAGCCCCTGACTGTCTGGTCACTAATCAGAATGACATCTGGCCGAACATTAGTGAGGTGATGACACTTGAACGATGTAAAATTGGCGTCATCCACAGAGTATCATTAGTATTTGCATTTGTTCTAGTCATTATACAAAATTGTTAATACAGTCTACTTTAGCAGTAGGGTGACTTTTGAATTTGCTTGATTAATTAACGTTTTAATGAAAATAAAAACAGTAAGGGCCTAAAATGTGCAGTAATCATTTTATAAAAGCAATTAAGCACTCAAGCTGTGATGTGTTGAGATTATAATCAAAGATAAAGAGTTGTTTCCTTAATTTGTGTTTACATTTACAGTTTAGCATACATTATTTTACCTTATTGTTTATGCACGTTTAAATAACTGCAAATTACGCATTGTTTAATGGCATCGGTTTGTGTGTCCATGAGTCTGTCAGGGCTGGAAACCTTGCACCTGTTGTTTGATGACTGAAGTCTTTGATAACTGTGACGTGTTTGGGTGTGAGCGTATGTGAATAACAGGTGTGACCCTAAAGTGTGCAGAGATTGGAGAGGAACTCATGCACCATCTGTCTTTAACCTCTGCCCTTCGGTCTTGGTCTTCCTCTCTGAACAATGAAGAAGCCCTTGATCTTCTTGTAGGGTGGCAGGTGTAGAGTGTGTGTATGTAATGTATAAATTATGAGATGGGACTGCTGATTTGCAGATGTGTTGAGTGTCCTTCTTTATGTTGGTCAGGTTTCTCACCCTGTCTTCTTCAGCTCAAGCCACATGCCATATTCACACTGAACCAAAGTTTGGTTCCCCTCGGCTATACGCTGTAATCCTAACCAGATGAGTCCTTCCCAAACCACAGCCAAACAACTCACTTCCTGGAAGCTAACTAGATGAAGGCAAACCTCTTCTCTCCAAACCAGAGCAGCTGAAGGTAAAACTTACAACCTGGTGATCAAAGCTGCATATTTCTGTAGCACACAGAAATAAACAGGAGAAGTCCTTTCAATATGCTGTACTGCTTTAGGTCGAAGGCTGACCCACATGGAATTTGTTTGTGCAGAACTGTTCATTTCCACAGGATTGGAAAGAATATCATTTATAAAGTTGTCTCCTTCTGACAGGTTTAACAACAAGGATTTTTGGCAACACTTTATTTTAAGCTGTACTTGTTGCATACGTTACATGTGCTTACTAATGTAATAACAATTATTACGCATAATTACACCAAACCCTAATCCTAACCCTGAAGATTTAGTACACGTAGTTCATTAATATAACTAATATACTTATATAACTTTTATATCATTATATAACTAATATACTTAAATGTATAGTTATACTATAACAATTCCACTTTCAAATATTTAAAATAATTTAAATGTAACAAATATAATTATTTAAATTATTGTTTAATTATTTATTAAAATAATGAATAATAATTAATTATTATTTTTTTAAACGATTTTAAAATATTCATATTTCTCATTACTATTTTTCCAAAATAAAATGCAGTGAGAGAGAAATTAGACAGCTATAATATTCATCTTACTATAAAATATTTAAAACTATACACATTAGTGCTGAACATGGTAATAAACTAAGGCGTATAAATCAAAAACAAGACTTCCAAATTGACTTTGTGACAAACCAACCTAATTTGCAACAATCATCATAAATTGATTATTTTTTTAAGGTATGCAACAAAATTTGTGCATATAAAAGATGAAAGAAAAGTAAAACTGTCATTGTTGAGCCTTGTCTTGTGTGGAATATTTTGACTAAGTTAGATTTTTCTTTCAGCTGCTGATAAAACATTGTGCTCTCAGATCCATTTACCATGTTTAAATCCATTTCTGCAAAACCTTTCATCAAACAATGTCTGCAGAATCCATTTGGGCCTGGTGTTCAGGTCCAAAGTTTACAATTCATGGGTTTCTGAGTTTTTTATCACTGGAAATTTGTGGAAAGATATTTTCACTCGGGCCTTTAAAGTCGTCTGTGTGATGGACAGAAACAGAAAGAGAGATACTGGTGTGTTTGTTGGCTGCACTTATCCTCCTGTCTGCATTGATTATGGGTGAAATGCTGCTCTAAGAGGAATATTTCACAAAATCATCAGTCTTTTTAAGGTGGAGATTACCCACAGGACTGGGGGCTTTAAAAACCTCTCTTAGATTTATACTGGGTTGTAGGGGGTAAGTAGTTTTAACTAGGTTTTTCCCCCACGCTATCAGTCTCCCACCTCATATTTCTCTTGCTCTCATCTCTCACTCTTTCCAGTGTGGGCTCATCAAATACCTACAAGCTTTCAGTCTTGTGCTATGACGTCAAACTCCTTCCCTCTAATCACGCTCTTCTTCTGTTCATTCTTTCTCAGCTTTGTGTCTTTCTCTCCCTCACTCATGACCTTGCAAATTACAGGGCATTTTCATTGAAGAGAACCACTGTCTGTTTAGGAGACTGATGTACCATAGGACTCTTTGCTGAACAGGAAGGGTGGACAGACAGACACACACACTACAAGTTGGTGAATAAAAGCTTTGACATTTCCCCTTGCCCTGAGCTCTGTGTTCTTTCGGGTAAGAGCTAGAATAGATGAAGGGGACGATAAAGCGGCCTTAATGAAATTATGGTTGTTGCTGCAGTAGATGGCCATTTGGTGCCCTTTGGCACCAGTCTTAGCTCATTTTTGTAGCCTTATCTGTAATTGGTAAGGTTAGGATTTAAACCCCATTGTTTACCATTGTGGAGGTTGTTTTAAATCGAGGTAGTCTACAGTATAATACCAGAAGAAAGCTATCTGTTAGTATTCCCATTCATCCCAATGGCACATACATAAACAATCACTGACCTCCATTAAAAAATACTATGGAAATCAATGGCTACCAGCAAATGTTTGGTTACCAACATTTAAAATAATAAATAATATAAGAAATATGTATAGGTTTCGGACATGTGGGAGAAAAACTGATGACACATCTTTCATTTTGGGATGAATTATCTCTTAAAATTAGCCATGTTTCTCAAACAGTATATTAGTGGAAGATACAGAAAACAGAAGTTAGTGAATTCAGATTCAGAAAAAAACAATCGTCATAATAATTTTTAAAACATAAATAATCTTTCACTTTTCTTGTTTTTAATCAACCTAAGATTTGAATGCATCAATTTCAATTAAGAAATTAGAAAACAAAGGCTACGATTAAGAGAATTTTTATGAAAAAAAATCCCCAGACAGAATGAAAAAATGTAACAATAATTGTAATTCATTGATATACTAGTTTTACCTTTATAGTGACAAATTACATCTTTTAACTGAAAGGAATTGAAAGAATCAAGGTGCTTATCTATATAAAAATGCATTACAGAATGTTTTATTTTGTTAATGTGTAAAGACTCAATGAATCAGTGTTTCATCGTCAATCCCACAAAATAAGCATGAACTGTCAGTATCTATAAATTTTGCTAAAGTATTGTTTAGAGGATACATTTTATGAAGGATCTTGAAATGATTTTTTTTTATCTTATTGGAAATGCAGTACTTGTGATGTAACAAGCAGGCTTCTTTCCAGACTATTAACTTAATAAGAGTTGCTTAGTAAAATTTGCCTCTAAGATTTTTTTTTCTTCTCTGTAGAATGTATAGAAAATGCTTATTATTAAATGTATTAAATCATGATATTTCCATAAGAAGGTTTTATGTTGTGAAGAGATTGTAACACAACTTCTTGGTGAGAAGAACCTGCTGATGAAATTTGGAGAGTTTATCCAATTTATCTTAAAGGTATTCACTAAAGTCACTAAAGTCTAACACTTCAAGTCCACCTTTTTTCAACTATTTGCCTGGACTGTTTTATTTATTTATTCATTTATTTATTTTTGAGTTTATGAGGTTTGTGAACATGTGACGTCAGTAATAAGCAGCCAATCACAAGCCTTGAAGCATTGATTCACTTCTCATAAGAGAGTCAATGCAATTCGCTTTCTTAGAATAAAAAATTGAACAATATGAAGAATTTAAACACATTTTCACAGCAAGATGAAATGATCTATCAATGAAAGAGGAAAACTTAAAGAAAAAACTGTGGTAAAGTGGTAAAGTTACTTTATAGAGTTGATAATATTTATAAGTATAATACTAAAACACAATAGTTTTGGAATATACAATAAAACTATATAAGTTACACATACAAAATAGTATTGTATAATTATAATGTAATATAGAATGATTCCGTGACTGCCTGTAGTGAACGGGTGACGTGATTGGGATCTGGTGAATGTGGAGACTCCCTGACATAGAGACTCACTTGTGTTGTCATGTTGTTTGACATGTGTTTAACCTGAGCCTAGTCCGTTTACAGTATGACAAATCACCCATGTGAAATATCATTTGCAAAATTTGAATGCTTTCTTTGGAAGATTAGATTGTCAAATTAAAATGCCTTTTAGTTTCAAAATGATAACTGGATGCTACAATATTGTATAGTACTATTGTTTAAATCTTTGAATAATGCATCCTGTTTCTGGATACGTTGTTTTTCTCTGCTGTTTATAATTTCAATTTATTTGAGAAAGTATCTATGCAACCCTGTTATATCTTCTGAAAATGATTTGCAAAGCCATTTAAAGTAATTTGTAATTCTACCCACCTCTACAGTCATTTGCAACAGATTATTCCTTAGTTCAGGTTTTGGAAGAGGGAAAAAGAGATTTTAAGCAAAGCACTGATGTTTAAATCACACACACACACACACACACACACACACACACACACACACACACACACACACACACACACACAGAGACACACACAGATATAACCTTGTGTTTATGAGAAATACTACAGTCTTTCTCAAAAACATTACACAGCTTTTAGCTGCGTGGCTATATATCATATTCTATCCTAATGCTTAATGCACATTTCTATATACATATTTTAATAATTCAGCCTGGCATATATTTAAGTGCTCCTGTGGCCTTAGATGGAGGCCTTTGTGTGTGATAATTAGGTCAGGCACTTATCCGGACAACCAAGCAAAGCTTTATGATTTGTTTTTTTGATCCATCAAGACCCATCTGGTGCATTAAGTTATAGACGGAGGACTACTCCTTTATGTGGTGTATGAAAGAGCTGAGCGAGAGAATAAGAGCGTGATGTGCTCTCTGTGAGGTGTGGGATTTCAGAATAGACCACAGGACACTTCAAAATAACTCTCAGGCTGGTCAGCAAAAGATACAGAGAGGCTAAAGGTCCCTGCGGCCAAAAACAGGTCGAACTGGTTATTTAACACACAGCCGCCATTATGTAGAGTAAAGTGTTACAATAATTAAGTTACTATATTGCAAAAAGTGTGTGTCATGTTTTTTTAATTTTTTTTTATTTTCACACACATCCTGAAAGTTAAGAGAATACAAAGTAAACAAATTAGGCTATATATATATATATATATATATATATATATATATATATATATATATATATATATATATATATAGCCTATATAGCCTTTTTTTCATTTATTTATTGAGAGAAATTAATCATTGTTAAATATTGTCAGTGGCAAAAATATGTGAATCTTTGGTTTTAATATCAGGTCTGTCCCTTCATTTGCAAAAAATAAGCAAAGCTGTGCTGTGCAAAATCTTGTAGGAGTTTTAGCCATTTCTCAGAACAGAACCGCTCCAAATCTGTGATGTTGTTGGGTTTTTTCCTTTGAATTTGCTTCAGGTCTTTCAACAACACTTCAATAAGATCAAGGTCTTTGACTTGGCCATTCTAAAACATTAATTTTATTCTAAACAATTATTTGGAAGAATGACTTTGCTGGTATACAGTAATTCGGAATTCATTATTCCATCAATGATGGCAAGCTGTCCTGGCCCAGACGCAGCAAACTAGGCCTAAACCATGACACTACCAACACCCATGTTCTGTAAGTGGGGTTCCTGAAAAGGTTCCTAAGCTGGAATGCAGTGTTTTTCTTTGTCCAAACATAACGCTTTTCATTTAACCCAAAAAGCTCTCATCCACAAAACATTTCCGCAATAGCCCTCTGGCTTGTCCACGTGATCTTTATCAAGCTGCAGATGGGAAGTGATTTTTTTTTTTGTTTGAGAGCAGTGACTTTCTTCTCGTAACTCTGTCATGCACACCATCGTTGTTCAGTGTTCTCCTGATGAACATTAACATTAGACGATGTAAGAAAGTCCTTTAGTTGCTTAGAAGTTACCCTGGGGGCCTTTGCAAACTTATAGACTATTACTGGTCTTTGAGTGATTTTTGTTGATAAACCATTCCTGGGTTGGGTAACAATGGTCTTGAATTTCCTCCATTTGTACACAATCTGACTGACTGTGGACTTGTTGGGTCCAAACCCTTAAGGGATCCTCAAAGATCTTGTTTTTTAATGCTATGACAGAAACATGGATGGAGTTTGATAGATTTCTGCTCTGTTTAAAATAAAACCTGGAAGTCATGCCACTGTTTGAAAACACCTCTGGACAGATGGACTTCGAATTCTAACTCTAGAGATTCTAGAGTCTCACTTGTTTGATTTTATTATACTTGTCAACAGCAAAATCGCATGATCTTTAGGGTCATATTTAATTTTTTCAAACTTTCAGGAAGCAGTGTATATTCAGATGTAATGTTACCCTTATTGAGATCCTTGTTGTTTAAGTGCCGTATAAGAATTGCTAAGTTAATAACAAAAATAAATATGTGTACATTTCACGTATCTTGTAGTTCAGGCAACTACTGTTTCAAGTCTGAGGATTTTTCAGTTTTAGTCATGTTGCAGTGCTAGCTGAGTGCACATGAATTCCACCAAGTTAAATTTACCGTATTATTTTTTTTCTAACCTTGGAATTCTAGGTTGTGGGCATTTAAGAATTATGATGGAAACAAAGCATATAAGACCTAAATAGTATTTTAAAAATGTAACTTTTTTCACTTTATTTAAAATAATGAGACCTTGTCTTCTCAACATTTTTTACTCTTTTATTTATTAGTTTGCTTGTTTGTTAATGAATATCATTAAGTTATGAGCTCTAAGTTCCGGGATTATTGGTTAAGTCATGTTGTAATGCTTATCTAAAAAAAAAAAAAAAAAAACTGTGTTATTTGGGGAGAAGTGGAAAAAGAGAGGAAATTGTTAAGTTTAGTCAGTCCAAATGACTTGAATCCAGATCATGTTAAAAAATAGTTTGCCTTACTATTATATAACATAAGGATATCAGTCAATGCTGAAATAAGTATGTTTCCTTTGAGGTGACTGTGACCTACACATACAGTGTGCAACATCTGCACAGAGTTTAATTTTAGCCTGCAGTGACTGCAGTATTGATTTCCACTGTGTGTACAACGCCTCTCGGAGTAGGAGCACAGGTCTTGGATCTGTTTATGCCTTTCATGTCCTCATGTCCTAATTAGAGTAATTTCAGAAACATGGGGTCTTTATTTTCTATCATCAGACCACAACATATCCTTTTAAACAGGGACATTTCCACCCTCTTAAGGTTTATATTAAGACTTATACCTTCAAAGTTTGTTGTTTCTTGGCTAAAATGTAGTTAAGTAATAAGGACATATTATGTTCCTTGAAGAAGGGATCATTTCCCTTGATCCAATTAAAAACTGTATTGAGGGAGCTGACATTATGAGAAACAGCCTCCAATAGTCTATTAGGCTCTGCAATTACACAAGCCACTTCGGACTAGAAACAGTCAATGCAGACTCTGATTGGACAAATGAATCGATGCTCTGCTTTGTTGTCAATTCGTTTACTGTTGATCCGTTTACTCTTGTCTCTTGAGGTCAACGCTAGGGCAACGCATTGTAAATATTTACTGCCTATCTGATGATTGTCTTATGCAATTGGGTTGGACAGCTGTTTACAGGAAGTAAGCTTTGAAGCTTAGCGATGAAGAGACGTAGCCAAGAAAGCCTGAAAGTAGAACATAGAAACAATGAAACAACAAACCAGATTAGTATGGCTTAAATAAGATAGAAATAACACTGCAAAACTATATATATGGTTTTGCAGTTACATTTATTTGTTTGTTTGTTCACTAGTGTGCACACATGTGAGGCACAAACACAATGATTGGCCAATTAGTTGAGCAGCAGCCAATGAAGTTAAGAGACAGCAAACATAGTTTTAACGTTACACTTTTGTCTTCGTGTGAGGTGCTTTTAGGTTATTGTTAAGTTTTGAAGTACTTTTGTTTATTTATTTTGTATGATGATATGTTTTATATTACGGAGGTATCATTTCCTCTCTGTAGTTTCCTGTTGCTCTTGTGCAAATTTTCCATGTGTGCCTCATTAATTAGCCCCATTAAACCTTTTTATCCTTGTGTATTTCAAATCCGCTTGTTTGCTTGTTGCTTGTCTGGTCTTGTCTGGATGTACGTATATTGGGGAGTCTTGAATTTGGATTGAGATCCTCACAGCCTTCTGCTGAAGACCATGGGCCAGTTGCTGCTTACACTAGTCTTTTTTTTTTCTTCAAGACTGGTCATAACTTTTATGTCAGTACCATAAAAAGGTAAACTGGGTTAATTTTGGATTTGGAAGAAATAAGACTTATTTCCCAACTGCTAGTCAAATTAGATATAGTCTTATGTATAGACATAGTCTTAACATAGTGGCTACTCATCTGGCCTCTGATCTTTAAATATGGCTGAAATAAGAATGGGCCAGCTTCAGTTTTTCAACTTAGTCATGTCATTTTTTCCTTTAAAGGTATAGTTAACCGAAAAACTAACATTTTGTCATTATTTACTCACCCTCATGTTGTCAAACAAATAAGATTTTCGTTCATCTTCAGAAAATATATTTTAAATTAAATCCAGGACCCTGTGTAGACATGCTTTACCCATAATGTTACAAAGCCACAAGAATAATTTTAGTGATTGTGTACGAGGTTGGAAAGATATGCATATTTTATTAGAATAGTCAAGCAAAACAAGGTAAAAACACAGTGAGATAGGGTTCAGATGGCTTGGCATAATCAGGCTAGAGATCAGAGCAGGCAGCAATAAGTCTGAGTAAACCATCCAATGTCAGGACAGGCAGCAAACAATCAGGAAACCAGAGAAACAGTCAGAGATCACAACAGTAAAACAAACATGGGTAAGAAAGCTCTTTGTAACAACTGACAAAGAGGAGTAGAAATTGTTGAATAAAGTTATTTTTGTTTTCTTTGTGCATGAAAGTAATTCTCGTAGCTTCATAAAATTATGAACTGCTCCTTTTTTATGTTGGATCCAAAAAATGAGACTGATTACCCCAGGTCAAACTTAGTTCTTACTTCACAAATGCTAAGTTCATTCAACTGGCCACAGGAATCTTCTCTTTCCAGCAGCTCTGTAGAATAAGCATTGGATTATCTGAGCAATTACATTTGCTGCATCCCCTCTTTTGGCCCATCAAATGATGTCTTCTTGATGACAGGTTTTTCCTTGTTTTCTTGTTGCCATGTGTCTCCACTGAGGCAAGTGTATCCTCTTATTTAGTTGGGCACTGTCTTGGTCTTTTGTGCAATAAAAAAAATATAGTAATGGCAAGTCTTGTTTTCTGTTCCTGTACTCCTTTTTTTCTTAGTTTCAATCAGATCCTCAAATCTCCCTACTTCCATATTACCATACCAATAAGTCCAATATTACCGTACCCTAACCGTTAACAGCCCTTGAAATCGAATGGAAATGATAAGCCACAACTGCAGCACTAAGTCTAACCCTAAAATTGCATTGGTTAATGTGCCTGTTTCCTGGAGCAACATTCTCATTCACTATCTGGTAAAATCAGAAAAAGCTCTGCCTCAGATTATGTTTAAATGATGTTAGACTTCATTGGGATCTGAAAAGTCACCAGCAGGCTTTATTTGAGGCAGTGGAATGTTTTATGAAGAACACATTTAAAACAGACATAGTTAAACAGAATATATGCAGCAGACATGCTGAAAAACCACCAAAAGCTTGGGAGCTGTCAGCACTGACCCAAAACTCATTGCTGTGTTTTATTACACACTCAAGCTCAGTTTTATATTTTATCTTAATACCTTTTCATGTCAGCTTTCAAAAAGGAACATTTTAAAATAATTTATTTACAATTAAAATTTGTTTTCAATAAACTCTGTAGTTATACATATTCTTTAATTAACTTGTTATTTTTTTGTATTTTAATGCATTCTTTTAATCATCTTTTCACTTGCACAGTACTTTGAGAGACAGTATTATATTGAAAGGTCTAAGTGAAAAAGTTTCAGATTTATTTCTCACTCTTGCTGCACTCATCTGAGAAATGAAGAGGCCATCTGGGTATTCGCTCCTGATTGCCTTGTGGTCTTTAATGGGAATGTGGCTCATTTTCTTGGTTTTGGAAATACTCAGGTTAACTTTACTTTTAAAACTCTGGAGACTCCAATTGTGCGGCAAATACACACAAACTCCCACATACTCGCATGCATTTGTGATGACTGTGGTTTTTATACTGGCATCATTTATTGGAAAACAGCATAAATCAAAATCGCTTTGTCATTATGCCCATTACCGTAGTGGTGTGTGTGCGTGTATGCAGTGGTAGTATAATGAGGTTTGGTATATGTTGTAAAATGTGTGCTTGTGAGTGACAGTGATGTGTGGAGTGTTAACAGCATTTCGTGTGCATGTGTGTCTGGATTTAAGAGGTTGTTATTAGTGCAAAAGTGAGGGTATTTCTTGCAGGAACCTGGTTCTGATTCTTAGTAATTCAACACAGAGACAAACTCGTCTACTGTACAAAGGAAGCTTTTACTCTTTCAACCTTTTTTTCCTTTTAAACACAAAAAATGCCACTCGTGTGTCATATGTTTCTCTCCATGCCTCTGTCTTGTCATAATATGCAGTGAGCCACGTCACAGGTCGTGATTTTTGCATGCTTTCTTTCATAAGAAAACTAAATTTAGACTTAAGGAAAGATCATTTCTAAAGGTCTTGGGAAACGTTGCGCAATACAGGTATTGATAATTATGAAATTATAGTTTTCTTAACTGCTAAGACACATTTCTTGAAACTTCAGTCATGTCAAAACCTTAACCATTTATGCAGAGCATAAACATAATATGGCAAACTTTATAAAATTCTTAAATAAGATTAGACCATCTCTTCTTGATCCACCTCAGTTTCTGTCTTCTTTTCCGTTTTTATCACATCTAACTCTTTATCTTCCACCTAAAGCAACTCTGAACTTCAACTCTCCTCAACTACACTTCTTTAACATCACTTTCTTCAGGCTGACATTTTCTAAATTGTTTGAATCTATTCATAAGAACTCATAAGAATATGGCATAAAATGCTGAATTTGAATGTTAGAAAAAAGTTTAACAGGTTTGCAATTTAACACATGAATAAAGTTTTCAGATTCAGTGTTTCTTGTACGAATGCTTGGCTAATATGGATATTAGAGTGAAAGCAACTGAGAAAAACTGCAATATTATAATAACCACAAGTTTAAATGAAATAAAATTAGATGCCTATGCAACAATGTGGGAGAAAATACATTAAAATTTAAGTATCTTTAAGCTGCAGACAGTTTGCTCACCGTCTCTCTCCTTCCCTCTATTTCTCGCAGTCCCTTTCGGTAATAATTGAATAATGTCCTGCTCTTGTTATCATCAGCTTGCAGAAGGAAGGGGTGATAAATTACCTTAATGTTTATGAGCAGGCTGTAAGTTAATGATTAGTTAGCACAATACAGTATGAAGATTACGGTAAGGTTTGGGTGGAAGGATGACCTGAGGTGAAGAGATGCTTATCTTGCAGCTTAGTGGCTTTGGCAGACGTCTTATAAAGGTGGAATGGAATGGTTTGGTCAGGATAGACAAACTGTGGCACTGTAGAAATAAGATATAATCTCACAACAATTCCCGACTTTGACCAACCATTTAAATGATTACATTTCATGTTTTCAGTTTGATACAAATTGTATATACAGTACACACATGTAGTACATTTTGACCAATTCACTTCACAATCAAATGGGGTGTAGCACTACATATGCCAAAGCAAATGTTGACTCTGTTGAAAATCATGAGCTGTATTTGTATGCTTTCTAGGGGTGTTTCAAATCATAACTGCTAAAGGCTGAAATACACTGAATTTTGTCCCAAATTTTCTGCTTATCTACTGTCTGCAGAAGTTGACGCTAGTGGCTGAAAGTAGAATCCAGTGTTGACTTCCTGTAGTGTAGTGTATGATGCAGTGATGTAGTGTACATAGATTTTTTTGTCCTTTGTGGCTATTTATAACGTCCGTATGATGCTCGATGTTTTAAATGAAACCACATATGAATGTAGCATTGTAATAATTTGTAATATACTCACAAATCTGATTTGTACCAAATAATTCACTCAATATTTCAAAAATTTCTTTCAGGCAATTAAAACACATATTTAATAATAATAATTAGGGTAAACAATTGAGAGTGTCATGTTTCTTGTTACCCATGTTACTTGTACTTACTATTGTGATAAAAATTTATTATGCATACTTGTATATCGCATGCAAGTAAACCTAACCATATAGTAAGCATATGTAGTTAATTCATATTGCCCAGTACTTAAGGTCACTGTAACAAGGACACCTTAAAGTGTAACCAAAAGGTGCATTTTTCCAATAAGCCTATTTGTGTTTGATTTATCCATACAAAATTTGTCAAATTCCATGACATTTGGCAATATGCAGTAAATTCCATTTTATAACTTGATTTCGCAAATTCCATCAGTTTTCTGTATATTGGAAATCATTAGACCTGAATATAGGCAGCACAAGGCAGCTTTGGTTTCAGGACAGATTCATTGAAAGACAGGGATTAGCGCATTTTACTGCAGTACATGGGCTTCTTGTAACTGTATTTAGAGCTTAGAACATCACCTCTTGGCCGCCTGTCAAGCCTTGTTAACATATTAACAGTTCATTAACTTTCACGCTTTGTTAATGTAGTTCATAAATGTGTGGGTTTGGTCCTCAGTTGCGTACAGTGCATTGAAAGGCAGGCTGACGTTATGTCCAGCTGGGGCTCTTTAGTTTCACAGGCCAGTGTTGTAGGAGCAGCCCGGGGGGCACAGGGGTGGACGCGCTAAGCTCCAGTAACATGTTACCAAAACAGCAGCTGAAAATAGATGAGACCTGTAACTCTCACAGACAGATGTGAGGATAGCAAGCCAAAGGGGAAACGTCTCACATAAGACAGAAAGAGAAGGGGAGGGAGAGAGAGAACAAGGAAGTGGTTTCAAAATCAGCGAACATGGTCAGGAGAGAAACATAATATAAAGAGATAGAGAGATATAATCAGAGCGAAGGAAAGCAGAAATACAGAGACCAAACACAACGCCTTAGAAGTAGCATACGCAGTAATACGGATACGTTTTCATTCTCTCACCTCTTGCTCTTTCCCACACTTTGCAGCGTAGTGCTAGCTGTCAGACGCCCTCCCAGGCTGGCGCTGATTGATGACCTCATCAGGGAATTAATGTGACAAACACTGCATGAAGTTTGGAAACTTCTCTTCACTTGTAGATCTGTCAGAAAGGTCCCCTGTCCTGAACACATCTCTTTCTTCCCTCCTGTGTCAGTGTATGTTATCTCATAATGTTAGTTATTATCCTGGTTACATTCAAGAATATCCTACTGTGTATGCACTGATTACAGACTTTGTCCACTTAAAATGTATTACTTTTAATATTTAAGCATTTTTACTAAACATCAAACAGTATTATGTCTCATTTTATATTATATTTGTATATTATATGTATATTATAATACAGAGTAATTACTTAATTAAGTACTTAGTAAAAGCCATTGTATTTACATGAAATAAAATGCACTTATCATGTAGCTAAGTTATGTAACAGCCTGTAACACTTTATTTTAAGTAGCTTATGCCTGTGTAATATTCTGTAATTAGAACAATTGGAATTGTATTGCATGTGTTTAATCTGTGTGATAATGGGTTAAATCAAACTAAAGTGCAGCTGAAAAGGTGTACAACATACACATTTTGTTAAATAAGTAGCTGTGTAACAGACTCTAATTACAAACTATAAGTACAGGCAGTTCCATAACTTAGTTACAAGGCAAGCCCATTTTGTTTCATGTTAGTAAAATGGATACTACTAAGGATACTACTAAGTACTGAACTAGGTAAATGCTCTGTATTGTGGACACCTCATAATAAAGTATATAGATAAGGTTAAAGACAGGTTAGGTGGTAAGGTGGGTTAAGGTGTAGGGGGGTAATATAGGACCTATAAAAGCAATATGCAAGTTCACTAGATTTTTGTTTACAGTATGAATTCTTGTGTCCAAGATAGTTTTTTCCCACATTTCCTACCACCTGTCTTTTCTTTATAGTTTTACTCCTTTTCCTACTTATACATACACTGCACATGTGGTGTGCACATTGTATGCACCGTCTCAGAGTAAAACAGACAGCCATGTACAGTTAAGAGTGTCTAACTTTTGACCTTTCACCTTCTCGTTTAATAGTCAAGTGCTAATGCACTGGGCAAAACACCTTTTTCAATAATAATGAAATACTTACCCCTAAAATGTCACAAACTGTGTTTGGTCACTATAGCTGAGGTGATAAGCAGAGCATAGTAATAGCAATGTCAAAGTCATGGGTTTATTAACTCACAAACTGAAAAAACACATAGCATTTAATGCAGCGTAATAAAGTATAAAGCTGGCAGTTCTTTTCCAGTATTGCAGTAATGTTGACCAGACTTTTTGCTAAAAGTCAAAAGAGCACAAGATGTTTTCTCTTTATCTTGAAGTGGCTGTTATGTTGCTAGGTTGGAGTTTATCAACATCCCACCACCTGTAAGAAACGCTCATTTTATCTGTCAAATAATGTTTAGATTAAATGCACACAGTCAAACTGTTATCCAGAATGTTTTAAAATTTAAAAAATAAAGTGCAGACTGACTTGGTTTTTAGCATTAAGGTTAACCTAAGCTAAACTGACTTTACATTTCTTTTATAACACAACTTGTTAATGAGACAACATCTTGTGAAATGGCTGCTATACAGATTGTCTTTTTCCGAACTTTCCAAAGCTTGTTGTGGTTGAAGTGTGACTTTCGGCTATAGGCAGACTTCTGCTGTATACATATGTGGCTTTAATTAGCAGCAGACTGAGTCGAGCTGAGCTGATGACGGCAGGGCAGGGCTGCTCGTTACAGTCTCTGTGATGGCTATTAGGACAGTGCGTGTACTATGATCTTTTATTAAAGCTACTGTATAGTGTTCCATTATCATAATGCATTCGGAGTTGCAGTTAACACTTGTTTCATTTGTTAACATTAGTCGTTGTGTTAGGGATCATAAACTAATAATTAACGATTTTCATACCATTTCATAATGTAGTTAAGGATAATTCATGTTGATTTATACAATCTGAAAATTGTAAAAATTTATTACTATAGAAATTAAAATTAATATACACCAGTAATGCTACTGTATACAGGTCATTTTCTCTATTTCATGATACCTAATGCATTAACTTATGTTAACAAATTTAAACTTAATAAATAATTAATAACCCTAACTCTAACTCTCACTCTAACCCTAACATACCCTAAACCTAACCTAACCCTAGCTCTAATTAACCCTAACCCTGACCCTAACCATAACCCTAACCCTAACCCTAAACCTAACCTAACCTAACCTAACCTAACTCGAACTCGAACTCTAAACTTACCCCTAACCATAACCCTGACCCTGATCCTGACCCTGACCCTAACTCTAACTCTAAATTTAACCCTACCGCTAACCCTACCCTCTCCTTAAACCTAACCATAACCCTAACCATAACCCTAACTAACCCTAACCCTACCCCTAACACTAAACATAACTCTAATTCTAACTCTAACCCTAACCCTAACCCTAACCCTAAATAACCCTAACCTTAAATAACTCTAACCCTAACCCTAAACCTAAACCTAATCTAACCTAACCTAACCTAACCCTAACCCTAACTAAATCTAACCCTACCCTAATCCTAATCCTTATCCTAACCCTGACCCTAACCTAAACCTGATCTAACCTAACGTAACCTAACTCTAAATTTAACCTAACCTAACTAACTTTAACACCTACCCTAATCCTAACCTTAACCATAATCCTAACCTAACCCTAACCCTGCCCTAACACTAACCCTAACTCAAATCCTAACTAACCCTAACTAACCTAACTCTAACCTAACCTAACCTAACCCTAACCTAACCTAACCCTAACCCCTAACCCTAACCTAAAACCTAAACCTAAACCTAATCTAATGTAACCCTAACCCTAACTCTAAACTTAACCCTAACCTAACTAACTTTAACTCTAACCCTAACCCTTACACTTACTAGCCTTAACCCTAAATAACCCTAACCTAACACTAACTCTAACCCTAACCCTAACTCTAACCCTGACCCTGACCCTGACCTGACCCCTGACCTGACCCTAACCTAACCTAACCCTAACCCTAGCCCTAACTCTAACTCTAACTCTAACTCTAACTTTAACTTTAACTTTAACTTCAACTTCAACTTCAACTTCAACTTCAACTTCAACCCTAACCCTAACCCTAACCCTAGCCCTAGCCCTAGCCCTAGCCCTAGCCTTAGCCCTAGCCCTAACCCTAACTAACTCTAACCCTACCCTAATCCTAACTCTAATAATCCTAATTCTAACTAATAATCCTAAAGATAAACCTAATTTAACCTTAACTCTAACTCTAACTTTAACCCTAACCCTAACCTAAACCTAACTCTAACTCTAACCCTAACCCTAACCCTAACCCTAACCCTAACCCTAATCCTAACACTACCCTAAGCCTAACCCTAACTCTAAATCTTAACCTTAATCCTAACCCTAACCCTTACTCTACCCCTAACCCTAACTAACTAACTCTAACCCTAACCCTACGCTAACCTTTACTAACCCTGGCCCTAACCCTAACTAACCCTAACCTAACCCTAACCTGACCCTAACCTAACTCTAACCTTAACTGTAAACTGCCAGAGGTCCAGAAGACTGTGCTATGTCTCAGAACTGCAACTTTACTGTGGCAAAAAAAAGAGAAGATCAAGGAAAAGCTGAGATGACATCTGTTAC
Organism: Puntigrus tetrazona; assembly: GCF_018831695.1. Lineage (NCBI taxonomy): Eukaryota > Metazoa > Chordata > Actinopteri > Cypriniformes > Cyprinidae > Puntigrus > Puntigrus tetrazona. Next base: position 20,964,317 of record NC_056701.1, on the reverse strand, counting down.
ACTTTGGTTTGTATTTTTGAGAAAAATATGTAAATCAAAGAATAACATGTTGGAACCATATTGTTGTGTTGGAGCCATGGCCTGTGTCATATTTTCCTATTTCCCCCTTTTTTTGCCTAATAATTTCCTGTTTCTTTTCACTGTCCCGTTATATAAACACATTAAAAATTCAATTCAAATACTAGCATGAAACTGTAACACACCATCATGCTTTTTTCTGAATCTGATCTTCTTATTTATTAAATTATCTAATTCACTTTATTCCAAATACCCTATTGATATTCAGCTGTCCTTGTGGCTCATTAGAAGTGCCACCAATTTGGGCTCAATATGCTGGCTCGTAGAGTCTGAAATTTGTTTAATAGCACTTGTAAATGTCATAGCTCTTGTATGAGCCCTGTGTCATACACATTGAAGGAGATGTTTTTGTCTTCTGTGAGAGCTCAAGGACCTGAGGGAGCTCCTTTTTAACTATTCATAAAACAATACACGCTGAGCCCACAGCAATTAGAAAGCACTTAATAGACTTCGATGGCACTCACAGGGTCATGGCCTCACTCTAAGGAGAACGAATCAGACGGGCACTCTGTGTTTATTGTTCATGTTTCTTCTTTTTTTTTTATGTCATCTATAAATAATGCGGACATTTAAATGAAGGTGCATCATCATAAGTACGCCATTATTTTAATTTCATCTGCGTTTGTGGTTGTTTTCCCTGTGCTCCTGCATCTGATATGAGCACTCAGAAAAAAAACACCAGCACTCAGGAGATATTGAGAGGGTTTTGTGATCAATTAAAGAGAAACCAATTTTCCAAACCAATTTTCGACCAAAAGGACAACAATTTAGAATTCTAACTCAAACTGCTGTCACTTTAACAGATGTCTTGAGTATTCTGTGCATTTTAAAGCCTCTCAATTGCTAACACTTTTCACATCATTAGGTATTTAGAGTGTGTCAAGGGTGATGCAATATCTACTTTCTCTACTAACTTAAACTTAAGTACAGACTTAATTTTGCCCAGTTACTTGACACCACTATGCTACTGTATGACCTCAAAACATTTACCATAGTCCATGAGTTGTACACTAATACATTTTGACGTGCACCAAATAACCAGATGTACAGCTTTTCCGATGTAGTAAACTTGATTGATAGCCCACCTGGTACAGCATTGCACTTATAATGCCATGTTTGGGTACAGACTTCCACTCACTACATTCCCCCAGAAACGCAAGATCTACAGGTGAGCAGAACATTTTCATTCACTGTTCCAGGCTGGTAAAATGATCTTCCCATCCCCATCCAGAAACTTTGCTTTCTCTTTCTTTAATCTCTCCCTGCCTAGCTTGTACTAATTAAAGTCTGAAATGTCTTTCCTGTTTTTTGATTGAATCACTTGTAGTGTTGCTCAATTGTAAGTCGCTTTGGATAAAAGTGTCCTTTGGATAAATTAATAAATGTAAACGTAAATAAATATACCATAATACATAAATCCCAATAAAAGAGCTTAAAGACTTAAAGAATTTTTTTTGAACGCTATAGAGCTTCTAGCACCACTCGCAGGACATTTCATTTCCGAACTGCCACTATTTGTACAACAACCAGCATAATAATCGTTGCCAGATTCACATTCATCTGTTTCAGATACAACTTAACACACACTCTTAGTGGACATTTTGCTTTGTAAGAGTAGCAACAAAAATATAAATTTTGCCATAGGCACGTTTTTCCAATGAGCCTGGGTTAGTATCTTTCTATCTGTTTCTTTGTGTGTGTGTGTGTGTGTGTGTGTGTGTGTGTGTGTGTGTGTGTGTGTTTGTCTGTCCCTGATTGAGATGGTGAATTCAACATCTGTTGTTCCATTTCTCCAGCCAAAGCTATTCATCAAAATGGGAGTGAATGGAATTCCTAAACCCTTTAAAGTCAAACAAACAAATAAAGCTTAAGAATAGATGATTTGCATCCTTCCATTTTCTTCTGTTTTATTTCAGTGAGCCTCACACAGCTGCAGCCAATGATAGGCATAACTAAGAGTGTTATGAAATGAATAATAAATTTCCATATCTCATATAAATATTGATTATGTCAGCAGGCATGATGCCTAGATTAACTCCATCCGAATAGAACGGTTTAAGCAAGGCTGGTAATACACAATGAGAGTAATACAGAAAAGGTCCTCAAAGTCCAGACTCTATCAATGGGGAGAATTGGGAAGCAGTGCCTCTGCAGTTTTTCTCCATCTGCTGTTAGTCTCTCACACACAAACACATACAGGGGGACCAGGATGGTGACTCACTCTCAAGCTGATGGTGGTTTGGTATTCATATGGCATGTAGCCAATAGCCAACAGCAATACTGCAGCACATACACACACACACACACACACACACATATACAGTATATACACACACTGTACTCATACAGGTTTTGACCAGGTAGAGTCATAAGTGTTTGCAAGGCTGCATATATCGGATCAGAAAACAGTAAGACAGTAATAGTGAGAAATATTATTACAAATTGAAATAACTTTTATTTTGATATATTTTGTGTAATGTATTCCTGTGATGCCAAAGATGAATTTCCAACATCATTACTCCAGTCTTCAGTTTCATATGACCCTTCAGAAATCATGATGATTTGCTGCTCAAAAAACAGTTATTATATTGACTTAGATTTACATTTTAGTCTGGAACGGAAGTTTAAACCGAGGGAGAAGGTTTTAAAAATAGCTTTTTTTAAATAATGGAAATATATATTAACAATATGAAAGTCTTTACTCTCAGTTTTGATCAATTGAATGCACCTTTACTGAAAAAAAATCTGTATATCTGGATTTACATTTATTGATTTGGCAATCATTTTTATCCAAAGGGAATCAAACCTGTGACCTGTGTTGCTAGTTAAGTATGAAAAAAAATCTATAAATACATCTACATCTAAGTATATTTCTTTATCGATCTGACTGATCTGTTTTTATACTATAGATCTAGTCGATCCACACTCATGAACACACTCATTCCAATATTACTCCAATAATACAATAACAGTATGTAAATGATTGTGTACTAATTTCAAAATTAAAGACTACTTTAATAACTAATGATGAGTTAAGGCATGTACTAATCAGTGTTAGTTAATGCATTAATTAACACTTTTGCAGTAAGTTTTCAGAGATGAATACATATGACTCATGTCATAGATATGTTAGTACATCATTCTTTTAATCTTTAATTTAGGTATTAGTTCATGACTATTCATGTACTGCTATTACATTAAAGTATTTCCCAGGTTCCTCAGTTTCTGTTCAGACAGGAAGAGAACCAGAGGGACAGTATGTGTTTGTGTGTGCTCATCATTTGCTGGGTGTTGCTTCCACATGAACAGATGGTGGACTCATGTCACGGCAGTCGCTGTTTAAACTGTGCCAATAGAATGCTCTGATTGAGACACTGACAGAGTAATAACCCGCTGTGTGTGTGTGTGTGTGTGTGTGTGTGTGTGTGGGGTCATTGAGCGTGGGTGGGCAAAGACTGTGTTAGCATGCAGGGTTTCGTGTCTGCTAATACTAAGCACGAGTGTGTTAAGGAGGAAAAGTAATGCGCTTTCTACTGTATTTATATCTGAGCGTCCCTCCATATTTCTCTTTTTGTCACTCTCTCACTCTGTCCTAATTCTGTCTCATATTCCACTCTCCTTTCTTCCGTTGGTGGTCCTGCCTCATTGCTCTTGAGGGGCAGCAGGTGGTATGTGGTGTGGGGTCTACATGTGTGTGTGTGTGTGTGTGTGTGTGTGTGATGGAAGGTATTGATTTGTAGATGTGTTAATGGCTGTGGTGAGCTCGATGTCTTTCCCCATCCCAAAGAACTTCTGATATTCCAATTTGGATGAGAAAAAAAAGAGCCTAAAAACTAAAAACTGTGCCATCTTTACATATCAAAACATTTTCTTCAATAATAAATAAAATTTTAAAAGCTGTACAAACAGTAATATTGTGAAATATTATTAAAATTTCAAAAAGCTGTTTTCTATAGCATTATTTTTTGTGATGCCAAATCTGAATTTTCAGCTTCTAATTTGTTGATACCTTACCTCTTTACAGTTAGAATTGAATTGTTAGAACTAAGACATCACAGAGCTCATTCTTGTGACTGGATTGACAGAAAAGCTAATCATTTACAAATCTGTGTATTCCCTATGATTACACTTTATTTCTATAGACCACTTTAGACATTTAATAACATTTTAGATTAAGGAATTCACTATCAACTAAGAATTTTTCCTCAAACTCCTAATTTGCTGTTTATTAATAGTTACAGTAGTGAGGTTGGTGTGGGGAGGATTGAGGGGTCAAGAATATGGTCATACAGAACAAAGCAGTTGACTTCTAGAATAAACATTTCCAGAACACGTCATCCAAGATGCTTGTGTCTTTATTTATTTATTTCCTTCTTTCTTCAGTCCAAAAAATTTAATGTTTTGAGGAAATTCCAAGATTTTTTTCCAGGATTTTCTAGAACTTCAGTGGGAGCAAATGGGATGAAGGTCCAAATCTGTTTCAGAGCAGCTTCAGACGGTTCTACACATCTGAGGTTCTACACATAAGTGTCTTATCTAGCAAAATGGTCAGTAATTTTCTTAAAATAAAGTATAAATGAATACACAAATGCTTCAACTCACTGGCAGCCATTAAAGTCCATTGTATGGAGAAAACCTGGAATGTTTTCCTCTAAAAATATAATTTCTTTTGACTGAAGAAAGAAAGTCTTGAACATTTTGGAAGACGGAGGTTTCAGGAAGTTTTTATTCTGTAAGTGAACTGTCGGTGTAGGATTGGGGTTAAAGGGTTACAAAGTTACATATAGCATAGAATTTCTTTTAGGGTACCATTTAAAGTGCTAGCAGATTTTAAACAGACAGTCTAATACCTTATTGACTGATAGCTGACATGCACTTTTACTAGTAAAAATACTTACAGTTAAGAGAATGTCTACAGTTAAGAGATTACCATATTTTTATTCACCTTCTACTCGTGTGTTTTCTGCTTCTCTGCATATCTCCACCTCTGTCTGTCTCTGTCTCTCTTTGTCTTCCTCTAACTGATAATGGCAGTAGTTTGTCTGGGTTTCTATGCACAGATTCAGTGACGTCATTATTCACTTTGCAAGTCTTTGCTTTGTCAAAATGAATATAACTCAGCATCATTAATGCCCCCTTTTATGACAGCTTTTAATCTTTTAATCTCAAGTTTTAGCTGACTCATGGCCCTTCCTTCTTAAGTATATGAGGGTTAAGGACAAAAAAGGGACGAATTATTCGATTAGTGACTACGTTTTGCTGTGGTAGTTGGTTTGTCTGGCTAATCTAATTGAAAGTGAAGGCAGTGACAGTGGAGCTTATCTCTTACACCCTGCTGCTCATCAATGTCTACGAGTCTGCTGACAAGCATCAGTGGGTAAAGGCTCTGATGTACAGGCTTTGTAAAGCGCTGGTTCTTGTGCAAGCATTGTTCTCTGAAGCGGTTTTCACGCACAGTGGTTATGTGGCTGTGTAGGTGGTGTATGAGCGTGTCTAAATGCTAACATACACCAACAGTCATGAGTTTGAACACACTTGACTGCATTTTTTTCTCACAAACCTTTTGGAAAAGGCTTTTACTTCAAATTTGGTTTGTAGACAAGAATAAATCATGTATGCTTAATAATGTACTGTACAAAAAAATATTTGTATACACATTTATTTATTAATTAGGCTATTTGTTTTTTATCAAATAAATGGTTTGAAGCACTCATTAAGTATATTGACTGTGTTTGTGTGTACAAATAAATACGTATTATATGCACAAACACATTACTTTTATTTGACCATCTGATTCTATTTATTTGTAAATCTATATAATGTAGATTATATATAATATTTTTATTATTATAAAAAAAAACAATAATAGTCTTATACTAATTATAAATACTAAAACTAAATACTAAGTCTAATACTATTATAAATAATCTGTGAAAAATTTTTGTGTGTCGTACCCACAATTTATGCGAAAGTGCAGGACAGATATTTATTTATTTATTTTTGTATTAAAACTGTGCTTTGCTCGGGTTTCTGCGTAAATGCAAACAGCGTTAAAATTGCAGTGACTGAAAGGCTGTTTCTAATAAAGCACATGGGTGTGCTTTGTGCTGTGGTTTGGCAAACATTTGGTCCAAACATATTTTGTGGTCTATGCTCTTCTGTCACTTTCAAACTTTTTTTGACAGAATTTAAAAAAGTTCTCACTTCCCATAGAGATGAAGTGACATGGCCAACTTTTTGGCAAATGTCTTTTTAGAAAAGTGAAAGACTGTTGAATTATTTAATAATATTACATCTGGAATTGTTTCTGTCGATTTATTTGTTGCCTTCACGCTGAAAGAACAATGCAAGAATAAAGTTCAAATGTGCACGCTGCTAAAAGACCAATAAAGTTGTATTATGCCTGCTTGAATTCTCAGCAAAGCAAATTTCACATAGTTTTACAGAAGGAATCTGATGCTTGGCCCATGTTGTTACTGGGGTGCAGATCTTAAGGGCTTTGTTTTGGTTCATGTGTATTGGCGAGGTCTGGATTTGGGGCTAATATTAGTTATGAAGCCTCTAAGGGCCATGTAGAGGTTCAACCACTGAATAAATTCAACCATGGATCACGAGTTTGGTGCCTGATTCATGTTTCCCAGGGTATTCACATGACAAATCAAAACAGGGTGTCTAAAAATTTAATTATGGGTATTTTTTTTCCTTCAGACAACATCAATCATTGGTCAGAACAATCTGAGTAATAAGGGTCAGACTCACTCACTAGTGTGACCACACTGAAGTCATTAGCATTTAGATGTTTGATGTTTTATATAAGCCATGATATGATATTGGCATAAAATCTTGTCAATCTTGCCAGGTGTTAAAATCCTGTATGTTGGGAAAATCACATCTAATAATGGAAATAGACTGTGTCGTAGCAGTCATATTTGGTTTTTATTTAATAGAATTCTAATGCTTTCATTTCTTGTTTACATAAGTGTACTGTCATAACAACTCCAGGAAACAGTTTACACAATGCAGTGTACAGCATGGATTACGTACAGAGAACATTCAGCTCTATTGCAGGCCGAACAGGGGAATTGATTTTATAAAGCATCATGTGGAGGTTCTTCCTAATGTCCTAAGTCGAGTCTCTTAAATGTGATATAGTCTTTATTTGAATTAATATTTAATGTACAATCCCTTTTTATATCAACATATCTGTAAAACACAAAATGTATCAAATGTTGCCAATTTTAGGCTTATGGGTAAAGAGATAAAAGACTTGTAAATCAGGTTGCACTGTGAGTTAAATGCATAGAGTGGTCTGATGTGAATTATCAGCGACATTTATATGATACTTTCAGTTTTTTGGGAGGGTGTATTATATATTCTCACAATGGGATGGACATAACTCATAAGGTATGTGTCTTTTTACACTGCAAAAAAAAAGAAGCAAAACAAAAATAACTTAATTCTTAATCAGTCTTTTTGTCTTCTTTTCCAATAGAGTAAGCATTCCAAATATGTAAGCATTTCTTAAAGCAAAATAAAACCGTTTTCAGAGAATATATTTATTTACTATGTGGTTTATGCTTAAAACAAGAAAAAGCATATATATATATATATATATATATATATATATATATATATATATATATATATATATATATATATATATATGCAAATTATGTAAGACACGTCATTCAGCATAAATTCTCTGAAAATGTTTTGTTTTTCAAGCAATGATCTTTAGATGTTTTGCCTGTAAACAACACAAAATCCTAAATAAGAAGGAGGTTTTTTTCTTTCTTTTTTTTTTTTTTTACAGTGTAGGTATTTTTCAGAAACAGAATAATACATAATTCACCTGGAACTATTTACCTGGATAATGACATATTATTTTGAAATCCTCATCAACATATTATTATAACTAAAGATTAACAAGATTAAAAACAAAGGCAAAAAAATCTATCACATACACTTAACACAGAACACACAGGCAAAATAGATAACATAAACATTTGACATGAAATGAAACTTTTTGAACACTGCTCAAAGACACCTGACAAAATCCACAGGCACTTTCTGGTGATGGACACTCTTTGAGTGTTCAAATTCAATCAGTTTTAAGTGCTACGAAAGTAAACTGTCTCTATAAAATACTGTTCTCAAAGAATAAATCTATTTGAAATTTAAAAAAAAAAAAATCTGTTTATAAAAAAAATTAAGAATTACTGAAGTAGAAGTGATGAAAGATGGAGAGACAATGGTGGAGTTTTTTTAGTATGTGAATATATTGCAAACAAGTTTTCTTTTCATCTGATACACTTTCTGGCTGACAAGTGTATTTATAACCATTTAAATGGACATTTTAATGTGAAGGTGTTTTATGTATGGCAACTTTGGCACATTCCAGGGAACCGATTCAAGACTCCATCCACCTGTTAACTTCAATTGTTTTAGAAGCTTACTGATTGATTGATGCATAGGCTCCTTGTAGATGCCAAGCACAGGGCGTCTGGTTTATATGTGAAACACATGGTAAATTGCCTTCCCTTACACTTATATTCTCAGAACACATTAGGACAACCAATCAATTTATCATTTTATGAAAATATAGCCACGTTTTCGATATATTATACTCAAATCACCACCCCCTGAGAAGCGTCAATCACTCAGAATTCTATTGTATTGTCATCCCAACTCTCTCTATTTGATGTCTGCCAACTTCTCTGCTCTGTGTTAAGAATCAAAGCCTGGGATAAACACAAGCGAGTCTGTTCTCAGCGCTTTCCCGCAGACAGACAGAGATCTTATCTTGATCTCATCAGGTTCTCTCAAGTAGGCTAATATCAGAACAAACATCAGCGAAGTGCCCCACGAGTGAACGTTCAACCTATGATGTGCATTAAACACTAGCATGCCAGCAACTCCAGAAGCCAATGATATGCTTCGCTGCCTGATTTAATGGAAAGCACAGCTCCAGGGGAGATGCACGCTACTAAAGCCATATAAAAGCTGATGGAGCCAACAACCTGCCTGCCAAAAAAAGGAGGCAGGAGGCAGCGATGTTCCACCGACTCATATATCAAACTTTAAGGTAATGCATGACTTCAAGTAGGAACTGAATTAGAGTCTAATGACCAGTCAGTAACTTGCATTGAGTACAGGAATAATGGCCATACTGGAAAATACAGCTTAAGCTGGTTGTTTTTTTGAAGATGGTAGTCAGAAAACCACAAAGAAACAGCTACCAGCTTAAGGAGATCAAGCTGGCTTGAACAAAGCTGGCGGGTGAACCAGTTAAACTGGCGATGTTGCAAAAAATAGCAACCTTAAGAAATTAAGATATACCTTAAGATGTATTTGCATGGTCTTGTTGTGTCAAAGTGTGATTTCCTGCAGATGTACACTCTTAAAAATAAAGTTTTTTTTAATGGTTCCATTAAGAACCTTTACCTTTTATGGAACCTTTTAATTGCACAAAATGTTCTTTTAAAAGTCTTTTAAGGGGGAAAGGTTTTTTTTTTTATTTAGAGTTTTCGTAACACTAAAAGGTTCTTTGGGGAAGCCAAAATCATTCTTCAGTTGCATTACTGTGAAACATCTTTTGGAAGACATTATTTTTAAGAGTGTGGGAATATTAGTGGAGCTGAGAGCAGAAAAGTTGGATGCTGAGTCCCAGAATGGAGAGGCATAGCTCCAGGGAAGTGAATCTGAGCAGTGTGGATCCCCGGGAGAGTGTACTGACTGTGGGGAAGAAAAACGAAAAGCTTCAGGGCTAATTACGACCTGCCTGACAGGAATGTCTCACTAATGCCTTTCATGTTTATTCCATAGCCTGACAGTGAGGGCATTAGAAATGCAACGAAAGACAGTCCATTATATATTGCGTGTGTGGCTACGCTATGGAATATCTGTGTCAAGTTCCTAATGTCTATTTATGGATGCAATATTTATTGGATGGATAGAAAACAGGAAGCAAAGACTATTTTTAGTTGTTCTGTTTTTTGTTAACTCGTTTGTTAGGTTAAACCTTTTCGATTTACCTTAAAGCTTATATAATAATGTTAAGGAACATTTTATTGCCTCTTTGTCCAGGTCAGTGAAGCATCCTTAAACCAGCTCTCAAGCTCATGACTGCTGAGATGGTTGAGTAATTCAAACCACATTATAGCATCTAAATCTGCATCAGCATTCATGGAATGAATCATGTAACCAAGACAAAGAATGAGAAAGAAAGAAAGAGCAAATGGGGCAATAAAAGATGAAGAAAACCGAGACAGATGATTCATCAAGAGCTACAGTAAAAATCATTGATTGTAGAGTCTTTTTAATTTTTTTTAGTTTAAGGCTTGTGAGACTTAAGTTAGTGTAGTTATTGGTTATTCATATGACAACATTTGAAGTTCTGAAGTATCTTAATATTAGCAAAATAGTATAATTTGTGTTTACTAAATAGTTAAGACGAATTATTGAGGTGGTCGATAAGGTTTGCTCAGAAGTACTCAAAGAATCATTACTGGGTCATTACCAAACATGTGCTGCTAAATTGAATTTGAACCAAATCCCTAACAAACCTGAATTAATGGTAGGACATAAACATGGTGGTTACTTCTAGGAGTGCATGATGGCATGAAAATAGTTGTGTAGCTCTTTGAATCCTGGTTTCTCTTTGCACTGTGACTCAGATTTCTGAAGAGGTAAGGCGAGAAGATCTAGGCATGAAACCTAAGCTGCAGTAACTAGAGGAAGGCAGGGAATATGACACGCTATGTGTGTGTTTTATAGAGAAAAAAGGTTGTGAAAGAGAGAAAAAGGAAGGCGAGCTAAGTATAGATCTGAGTCATTACATTATTAAAGGTCAGAAAATGTCACAGTCGTGAGTTGTTGCCCATAAATGCTGACCTGCGATCAGCTGCTTTGAAAGCAGACGGAGACTGGTAGTTCTGCTTTAACTGCATACAACCCCCAAAGTTTTAACACACACCTGAAAATGTGTACAATTCTGATTGAATAAAGGGCCTTGATGTTATAGACAAAATCTATTAATACTTCAAAGATAAGGCAAAAACGAAATCCTTATTAGATCAGGCAGAAGGCTCCAGGAGGAGGAACCATGGTGTGGCTGCTAAATTGCGCGATATCCGTGAAGCCAGTGAATGTGTCTCTTGGCGTCCTCTTGTGAAGCCCGGGATGTCCAGAGTTTGTGTCACAAGGGCCAATTATACATCTGAGAAACCCAGTATATGCTAAACATTCATCAGAGTTTGTGGTGGGTTTCAGTATACATTATGGTGAACTTTCTTAATAGGCTTTTGTTTATTTAGAAGTAGCTGTTTAAAGCCAGTGAGTCTGATCGTTGATGTGGATCCATTGGTGCTGTTGAACCAGCTCATCAACAAATCATCCGTGCTGGGTTCAAAAGAATCAAAGATCTTGTCTCTGCGTCCCTTGCTGGATGGCCATCATGGCTTCGCTCCTCCTTTCTCCTCTATCTGCTTCCTTGTTTCCTTCACTCCAACCTCTCATCCTCTCTTTATTGTTATTTTGATAACATAGCACCCTCTTCCTCACTGGTTAGGCCTGAGGTGGGGGGGAGTCAGGCTGAGCCCCTCCATCCACTCTCACCACTAAAGGAATAAAGAGAAAGAAAATGTTAGTGGTTCATGGTTAAATACTTCAAGCAGTCAGAGACTATAATTCATTATTTACTTATATGTTATGTAGTCATTTTAATCATTTTTTTCTTTGTCTTTGACAAATCATTTTAGCGAATTCTTTGGTTAATTCAATGAATTAATTTGAAAAACGTGTTTGTTTATTCATTTGTTTGTTTGTTTTTTATACAACAGTAATATTGTTCATTTTTATTGAAATTTAAAAAACTCCGTTCTATATTAATATATTTTGATTTGTACTTTATTGTTTGAATTTTCATCATCATTACTGCAGTCTTCAGCATCACATGCTCCTTCAGAAGTCAGATGGGAAGGTAGTAAGATTAGAAGTAGTAAGCAATTTATTTATTTTTTATTTTTTTTACTAGTGTAGATCATTTTCAAAACCGTGGTTTGAAGCTTCTTTGACTAATGAATAACTTAAAGCAATATCACAGTAATCTTTTTAAAAGTGAACATTGAATATAACAGAATATTACTCTATGGGCGCTTCCAATTTATTCTAACAATGTTTGACATCTGTGTTGACTAGTCATGGATCGCACAACTTTAGTTATGAATATAGATGACAATAAAACATTATCTGTGCATGAATATTACCCTTTAAATATTGTTGGTGTCAACTAAATAAACCTTTACAGTGAAATATGATTAACTTATTAATATTATTCCCTTATATAAGAGCATTACCTCATGTCAAAACGAAGTACTGAAAACTTTTTCTCACTACATAACTTGCAGGTTCTGTTTTTAGCAGAGTTGAGGAGATCAGCGAGCAGCGAGCAGTCCCCCTGGAGCTCTGAGCATCCCGTTCCCCTCTGCCTGCCCTAACCATTTAACTGCAATCACTACTACATTCAGCCTGAGACACAAATGCCTCATTTTCCCACTAACCCTTCAATCTGTTGTCAATTGTGGGATGCCATGGAAACAGTTCCGGAATGCTGCAAGAAGGCTTTTAGTTCTGAGGTACCGCTTTGTGTCTGGAGCAATTCAGAGCTGTGCCATTTGTCTGATACCAAATTAAAAAAACACCTTTTTCTCATCTTGTATATGACATCATAGCAGTCTATGGAGAAAAATGTAGCCAAAACCACCCACTGGAACGACAAAGTCTTCTGTTTAATTAGAAGACAATTAGATATATAAAGTAAACTGCATATGTACACTATTTACAAAAAAATGTAAAAAGGTAAAAAAAAAAAAAGTTACGCTAGCTAGTGCTCAATAAAAACAAATTTTGATTTAAATGTTGATTTAAGACAAATTGTCAATCAAACTGGAGGTTGTATATCATATTGTATTCACACTTTCTGTCAAACCTGGAAATGCTACAGTCTTTTGTCCCATGAGGGGCGTCCTACATTTTCAGTGTCCTCAGTGGGGGAATGCAGTATTTTGAAATCGCATTCTCTCGGCCCATCGAGGGTAGTTCTGACCAAACGTTGTGCTCAAGAGCAAGTGTGAGAAAATGTGCGTAGGCAAACAGTCAGCATAGTATTTCAATGTGGCTTCTTCTGTCATAGTTAAACATAGTTAGACTAAGTTTTACACATTATATGAAAAGGCACATAATAAGTAACAGACTGTTTGAGATTTTGACTCAAACTCCCACGGATAGAAAATTCTTAAACTGTATCGAATGTGAATAGTGAGAGATGTGAGGGACACGTGCTTTTAAAAGGACAGTTCACCTTTGTGTCATTCCAAATCTGTAACTGAAATATTTTAGTATTTCACAGAAGAATGTAAGTCATACAGGTAGGCAAAATCTCCAAATGTCAGTGTTAAACCTGCACTGACAGAAGAGAAAATGGGGCATTTGGATGGATGAGAATGAATCAGAAAGGTATATATAGAAAAGAAAAAGAGCATAGCGTAATATCAAAAAGAAAACAGAATGCCTGAAATTTGCTATGTTTCATGCCGTATTGCCAGCCTTCGACCAGCTCAAATGACGCACAACCCGCCGGGAATTGTCCCGACTCTCTCGATTAGCGGCTCAGACCTTGGCAGATGGCGTGACTGATCTTCATGTTGAGCAAAGAGTGGATCCATGCGATCACAAGTGCCCAAACTGAAGAGGACTGAATTCCTTTAAAAATTAAATACCCTTTCACCTTCATCCATCTCCTCTGATATCCACTCATCCATTCGTTCGTTCCCCAGAGTCTAGTGAAAGCTTGGATAAGTAAGAGCTGCTAGAGAGTGACAGAGAGGAAGGGAGAAAAAAAATACTGGCATACTAACACTAACTGATGACGCTCTTTTGGTAACTCCTCCTGAACTACTGGAAAAGCACATTTACACCAGCTAATCAAATTATTTGTCACTTCTAATTGACAGCAACAGACAACAGAGACCAGTGACTCTAACTAAGACTAAAATGAAGAGATATGTACAGACAGGAACTGCTGATTCTGCAGCACATTCACTGGCCTCTTGGGTGCTTTAACAAGCTCGCCCTATTAGCTAAAAAAATACATCTGCACACATTTCTGAACACACCATGTGGGTTGTCTAAACCTTTTAATGATTCCGTAGAAGCAGCGGCAAACATTTGTAGCTGATGCTTATTAGCAGCTTGTTGGTAGATCAAAAAACGCAGGCACTGACGCACCGGTAGGTCTAAAGTCGTCCTGCTATTTGTCATACAACAGCTCCTAATGAGCCAGTCTTACTGTCAGACTGTCTGGTCAGTTCATATTTTTCTAGCCTTAAACAGACCGCCTGTGCTCACTGACCATCTAAAGTATTTTGCACACAAAACTAGACAGAAAACCCCCCCGCTGCAGCTTCAATTCTATTTCATTTCCTATTTTAGATAAACCTATCCATAAATGACATGTAAAAACTAAAATTTATTGTTTACTTGTGATCTTGGCCAAAATGAGATGCAATTAGGCAAAAGTCTGGCAATGTGAGATGAAACCGACACTGACGTTATTAGAGAGGCATATAGAGACATTTGTCAATTTTAAACACCATAGTTAATTGTATTCAAAAAAGTGGACAAACATCTTTCAAAATGATGAAATAAAAATATATGTACTGTTTAAGGAGACGGATGCTGTGATGGAAGATTCAAACGTCAAATTGAACCCTAAAAGTGTGGAGATTGAGGACTGAAGCTTTAGACAGAGAGACACTTGCCACTAATTTGTTTACAACTGGTGCCCGTGTGTTAACAGTAGCCATGTCTGAGAAACTGGGGTTGCCAGAAAAGCCTGATGGAAAAATCACACGTGTTCTGGCTGATATTGTTGCATTATGTGTGTGAATGCATCTGTGAATTTGTGTGTGTGTGTTTGACTGACAGAATTTGCCACTGTGATCCCGAGGGACTCAAAGCAGACAGTGAAGTGAAAGAGAGCAAACAAATGTTGATGAGAAGATAAATTACACAGAGATGAACTAAAAGGTGTGTGAATCTGTGTGAAAAATTTATCGGGAACATCTTAAGGCCTTGACTCCAAAATGAAAAATGAAATGAAAATGAAAATCTATTTATTTACCCTCGTTTCGTTCCAAACTGTTTTGGTTATGACTGACTTACCATTATATAAAAAAAAACTTAATATTACTGAAGAATATATGATTGTGAGTAAATGATGACAGAATTAGCCTTTTGAGGCAAATCGATAGTTTAAACACATAATTTTCATTGCTGTGTGTGAGAGAAAAATACTTATACATGTCTCTGTTTGATTTACTGTATTTTCAATATGCTGATTTTAGTGTGTGTGTACAGTGCATATTCATGATGTACATATACATACACACGTATATATAAAATATATGTTTCTATATTAGATGTATGTAGATTTAAGTATGTAGAAATTTAATTATATGAATGTAAATGTATACATGTATTTTTTTTTTTATTAATGGATGTGTGTGTCTTTATACATAATAAATACACACAGTATTTACACATGTATTATCTAAACAAAAACTTTTATTTTGGATGAGATTAATTGCATGTAATAAATCTTAAAAGTAGTGTCAGCTTTGACACAATATTGAGAACTTTGGGAGAACATGGTTAAATGTGATTTCACACATTATTATTGTCTTGATGCAATGTGCAAATGTGACCTGGCTGTGTTTTGTTGCATCCTGGCCTGTGTGATGGTGTTGTTTCTAGGGTCTGCTTCACATTCCTGACACTCTTGTTTTTGTTTTCTTCTTTCTTTGCAAAGGTTGCATCTCCTCCCCTCCCGAACCCATCACTATTCACCACCCAGCTCCCATGATGCACTGCTGCACCCTCTCAAGAACGTGATAAGTCTCATCTCCAAAACTCAAGACTGTCTTTTTCTCTCTCGTCTAAATCAGGTTTGAACTCAGTAGTCTGATAACTTCTTTCATAAATGCCTGTGCTGATGTCCTTCTTGATTTTTTCTTTTTCTTTCTTTCTTTCTTTCTTTCTTTCTTTCTTTCTTTCTTTCTTTCTTTCTTTCTTTCTTTCGAAGCTAATATATGTATGTCAGGTTAACATAATGCCCTTGGCTCAAAGAGCCATTTTCAATAAATGAAAATGAAAATGCTGCTATTTATTTATTCATTAAGAAGGTGCTTTTATCTGTAATGATTCACTCAGGCCAGTACTCTCTCTCTCTCTCTCTTTCTCACAGACACACACACACACACACTGTAGTGTGGAACATTAGATATTGACATTTTAATATTTAATAAACTGTTCTGTACTAACTTCTTTTTGTAAACAGACTATACTGATGCCATTATTATGATCTTTTATTTCTCCGTACTGTGATATATGCAGGCCTTATTCGCAAAGAAAAAACCAGTGGGTCTCATTCAATAATAGTTGTGTACGTTTTTTTGTATGTATTCAAACATTCAAGCTTCTTATGAAAACTTTCCGCCAAATTCACAATATGTGTGTACGCACATGAGCTTTTTTCTTAAACTCGTTCTTCTGTTCATGAATTTGGAGTCTTCTAAATGAGCTCCCGCCTGCACAAGGTTAGTAATGTTTAGTGAATGAGACCCAGCGATCAGTTCTTCCTCAAAAGCACCAGTTAAAGGATTAGTTCACTTCCAGGATGAAAGAATTCCTAATAATTTACTCAGCCCTATGGTGTTTTTTCTTTCTTCAAAAAGCACTTTTTTTGAAGGAAAACATTGCAGGATTTTTCTCCATATAGTGGACTTCAAAAGAAGATCAATGGGCTGAAGGTCCAAACTGTAGTGTCAATGCAGCTTCAAAGGGCTCTTTGGCATCTCTGGCCAGAGTCTATATATATAGCTAGAGTTATTTTGTAAATGAATCAAAATAACCCAACTATGGTTTGATTAAGATAAATTTGGAATGCACAATGAAAAAGCATACGTTTTGAAACAGTTATCTGTTTTTGCAAATTAACTCATCATATGTTGTTTTAGACATTTTATGCTCTTATGTTGCAGGATTTTCTTTTATTTAAGTTTTGTTTTTATTATCTATTTTTATTATCTATTTTTTTCATAATTGTATTATTTTTAGGATCTACTGGTGGCAAAAAAAAACTTGAAATGTGTTTTTTGTACAGAACCAAGTTCAGTTCCAGCTGAGACCATTTGTCCCCGGTGAAGATGTTTAACATCCTTCCCTGCGCTTTGCAGCAGGTTGAATCAACATGACCACTTTATTGTTGAGCAGTAATCCCTCCCTGTCTCGTCCCCATGGCGTCAGAACCAGTGGACTATAATCTCCCCCGTCTCGTGCTCTTTTAAATATTATTGAACAGTACACAACTGATTTAGAGATTTCCCTGGAATGTATGAAAGTATGTCTTGGGTATATTTTCAGGGTTTGTGCGTGTATGTCTATGCAGTTCTCGACTTGTGTGTTCCTTTCAAGATCTGAATGATAAACGTGTCAGCTCTGTCATCCACACCGAGCCTTACATGGAAAAGCCAAGTGAATAAGATAGTGGAAGGTAAAAAAAGATATGAGAGCGAATGGAGAGATGAGACGAGGGGAAAGAGATACTAAAGATACACACATTTGTAAAATACATAGTACAAAGCCACATTGGCTCAACTAATAGCTTGCATTTAAGGGCGATGTGTTTGAAACTAACTTTCCGTTATTTAGACTGGTTTCTCTTGTGATCTTACCGATTTGCTCTGCTGCATGCAGCTGTGTGTGGGCCTGCGCCTGCGTCTGCGTCTGCGCTTGCTGCTCCTGCAGGCTCTGGCTGTCCACTGAGATGCCGCTGTCGCTGTGCAGCTTCTCTCCCTCTGGAGATGGTGTCTGATTGGCTGTGGCCTCGCGATTATTAGCTGCCTGTTTATTCTGCTTGCAGCTGTTCCACCTGGAAGGCACAGATGCACATGTAGAGTACAAATGAATGTAATGAGTGAGAGGAAAGCATCAGCAGTTTGCCATTTCAACAACAAACATATGTTTGCACAGTAGTTTTTTTATTATATGTATGCATAAATATGTGTCTTTATGATCATTTTTCTCAATGTAATTAATTTTTATTTAGTTTAGTTTGTTGTGATTAAGTTAATATAAATAACACAAAGTCATTATTAAAATAGTATTATTAAAAGTATTATTAAAACAATAATCTAAAAATGACTTAACCATTGTGCTACCTGATTTAGTGCTTTCAGTCAAAACACATTACATTAAGCCTTTATGTATAATGCATTATACAGGGTTATTAAAGGGTATAATGCATTACAATTATTCATAATGTGCATTGTAATACATGATATCTTGTCGGAAATAAGTACAACTGAATTTAAGAGTTGTAATTTATTTACTGTGGTTACAATTATTCATGAGAAACAATGTACAATGCATTAAAAGGTGCATTACAAGGCATAATTGATGCATTACAAAAATACTTTTAGAATGCATTATACATAAAGGCTTTAAGGGCCTTGTAAGTTCTCATTATGCTCTATTATCACCAAATCATGCAATCAATCTTTTTGTCAGCTTGTTTAGAACAGGTTTTGTATTTTGTACGTTGAGCTCATACACCTTCATTTTTAATAGAAAAGGCATTTTGGGGACAATTGTGTCAGAATTCACATAAAAACAAAAGATTCCAAAGAGAAATGAAAATAAAACAAGTGGAGATAAAGTGAGTAAAGTCACTAAATTTCAGCACAATGTGATAGCATTAAGGAAAAAGAACATCCTCTCCGGGTCAAAATGACGAACACGGCAAAAATCCAGGATAAGTACAAATTAAGACCAGGCCTGAATCATTCACCACATATTACTGTCCTCGATCATTTCAATCTGGTCTTACGTCTTTAATTATTTTTTTCCTCTCTATTGCTCACCTCTTGAAAATGATGTAAGCCAGGAGACCGACTACGACCGCTGCAAGGATGGGGCAGTAGATGGGAATCAGGTTCTCGTTCAGCCCTCTGCCAATGAAATGAGGGGAGCTGGGTTTGGGCGTGGTGGCGTCCCCTCCGGGGTTGGGGCTCCACAAACGGTTCGGATCAGTGACGAATGAGCTGGAATCACTAGTGGAAGCGGGATAGGTAGGACTCAATGGATCTAGAATAGAAAGAAAGACAATAGCACATACATCATCTTTGAAAGACTGGACATAGATGCAAACTAAGGGGCTGCTTCTGTTACATCCGAACTGAATTCACACTATTTATGTCATTTAAAATGCAAATGGGATATTGAACCGAACCTAATGAGACTGTTAGTAGAAGCTGTGAAATTGACCAATGGCTGTCTGGATGGTGTTATATGATATATAGCTTTTTTCATCCACTAAAGGCACTATTTGTCTTTTTTATCTTTCTTCCTCTCTCTATTGATTGGATGCATAATTTATACAAAGGCAACCCCCCATAAACTCTTTACAGCTCCCACTAGAGCACAGCTATGGCCATCCGCTTTTTCAGAGGCCTTCGTGACGGAAGTATTTTTACTATTCATTTTCTTCATAATAATTAAAACCGAAATGAACCAGTTCAGAGATTAATCACATTACCAACTTTAGGTTTAATTTGAGGTACTTAAAACTATTAATAATACATTACTCATCCAATGAAGCTTTGCAAATGATGGTGCAATGTAAAGCTATTGACTTTAAGTCATGAATGCAGTAAGTTTTAATAGAAAGCTAAATAAATATCTCTATGGAGGAAATAAATAAATGACTTTTACCTATAGAACCCAACTGTTGCACTTATACACAAGCAACATTCCTTTGTTTTACTGTTGAACTCTTCAAGAGTCCAGAATCGAGTAGAGATTGTTATGGTTCATATCTTTCATGGCTGTAAAATTGGTGGTGACAGGGTTCGATCTGGCTCAACAGGAGGTCTTCACGTTTCCATGACCTTCTAAAACATTCTCGTTCTCATCTGAACTATTCCAGAGCAGCCACATGCGTGACTGATTGAGCAGTGCTGAAAATCTGAACCCTTTTGCAAGACATTTGGTTTGATTCGCAAGTAGCTTCAGCTAAAAGGAGGAAATAAAATTGAAGGTGCCGTTTACGTGCTCTTGATTAACATGGACGAAGCATTTAGGATCTGGACACTGCTCTTAATCTTGCCTTTGATCTCACCACAGTATGAAAATTCCACTCACGTTGGTTATAGACCAGCCACTGTGTTCTAAAAGCCAAACATCACTCTAAAAGTCTTCCCAGAGATATCTTTACAGATGTGGTGTGGACCTCCCTATAGACCTTAGGGTAGCGCACAAATGAAAATGAGACTGTGAGGAATAGATGTTCAGTGAGAGGTCATTACTATAAAAACTTCCTGTAAGTTTCAGAACTCAAAACTTTAGTTAGTTGTTAGTCTAAAAACAGCTTATATTGAAGGCAGTCAGCATAATGACAGCTCATGGAATGTGTTACTGTAATAGTGATGCGATGAATTAATGTCATGATGGATACACCACCTCCGCAGAAGAAGATCAACGCCTGCTTCTACATCACTGCTTGTTTAGCCCCACCCCCCCCAACCAATTCACGCACACAGTAGATAAATGACAAGAGCGGCAAAATAAAGATCTGTACGAAAACCAAACAATACACCCTATTTGATCAACTTAATTTTTAATGAAGTTCCAGACCACGTCCGTTAAACCTTGGTTCTTAGTTCAGTTAATTTTGGCACAAAACAAGGCATAATTCAACACAGGATTTTCAGAAAGGTTAATATTAAAAGATGATGCTGTGACAGTAATGTCTCAACACAGGTGTGAGCACGCTAACGTTTGCTTTGTCTGTTATTACAGAGCATTAGATATGCGCTATTTGTAGTATTTCTTCATTTTTTTAACCTGTGATTTTTAATCACATCAGAATTTAGGATGTCAAAAACACACAACTATTTGCCAATCATAGTAGTGGGCTTCTAAACGACACTGTGATGTGAAACTCTTGATAACATTAGAAGTGGACCTGATTAATAGCTATTGTTATCATTAGAGTTATCAACCTTTTTTTGAACCAGCTGGTAAAAAGTTACTCTGTTCCACAACTACTATCTTATTGTTTTGTAGTACATGAAGTGTCTGTAAAATACGAGTCACGTTTGAATATTAAAGTCATAATGAAAGTGACTTTGTGTTGTGAGCTGTTTAACAATTAATTCAAGACCATTGTTTTCTAGATTTTTGGTTAGCAGACATGCACAAGCAGTCTTATCTTTGGCACACCTTTCAAACTTGTGGGCATCTAAAGCCCTCTTTCTTTTCTTTATCCGTCTCTTTCTCTTGCTGTCTCTCCCTCAGTAGCTATCAGACCTCTCCCTGTCTCCTGTCTCCTCCTCCTTTCTTGAAGGAAACATTCATTTGTTTTCCGAACGAGTATGTACTAAAAGTTAAATGATTTCTGAAAGTGCTTTCTCTTTTTCTTTCCCTGTCTCTTTGATTGAAAACAGAGTACGTGAAATTGCAATATGTGGATGTGTTTTGAGCCTGACTGAGTTCGAAACCTGAGTGAAAACGAGGCTTTGCTTTTTTGGATGGAGGCTGTAAAACTCACCCAAGCCAAAGGTTAACAATTTCAAATTCTTCTCTTTTTATTTTAAACATTTTCTTTCTTAAGTGGGCGTTTTCGTGACGAGGTGCCAAGTGTGAAGTGCTTGTTAACCCTCAGCTGGGCGCCTTATTTAATGAGGAGTCTTTATTCTCCTCTTCTCACAGTGCTGTTTTTTGGAAGGGATTTTAATGCTTATCTGGCAACCCTTTTCAAGTTTGTTATAATGGCTCTCTTTATCTAACAGAAAACACTCTCGAAAGACTGTCACACACACAGCAATCCTTATTCTCTGCTTGTGTGTGTGTGTGTGGGAGTGTGTGATAGACAGGAGGGGGAACGATAAGAGCCCGATGGGTGTGTGTTTGTGTGTGAACGGATGGATGGCTAAATGAACAGAAGCTTTGCTGTTAAGTGCTCTGATTAGCTGCAGTAATTACACTAGCTGGAGGCATTAACACACGCACACACACACTTATTATTAATCTGTCCTAAACACGGATTTGTTATTTATATACATATATGTGTATATATATATATATATATATATATATATATATATATATATATATATATATATATATATATATATATACACACACACACACACACACATATATATATATACACACATACACACACACACACACACACACACACACACACACATATATATATATATATATAGGTTATTTGTTGTTTTTGTTATCATTTAACATTTTTATTTAAAATTTGTCTTTTCATTTTAGTTTAGGTTTTGTTAGTTTAAAATTGTTATTTGTATTTTATTTTAGTCAGTTTTAGTTTTTATTTTTATTTTACTTAACAAAAATGTTTTCCTAGTTTTTGTTTTATTTAATGAGAACAACGCTAAGTATGTATTCTGGTCATTCTAATGGTTATAAAAAAAGGTCTGATTCCATGTTGACGTAAAACTTTTTAGGAAAAAAATAGAACATTCTGCATAGAAAAGGAGAGGGTTTTTTTCTCTATGTAGTCTTAATACAGCATCTAGTACATTTTTTTGTCTGTTTATCATGTGTGGAGCACCTTTATTGCATATGTGTTTATACTTTATACTGGAGAGCATCTGAGGTTTCTGTTTTTTCAGCAATTTAAGTCAGAGTCCACTCAATATGGCTCAAAACGTCAAAAAGAGTTTTGTTGTTGTTTAATGCAAAGTTTTTGCACTTCTGATATAAGTTTGATACAAGTGTATATGTGTGGCTATATTTCTTATCTGATTTGCTTCAAAAAATAAAGTTAAGGGCTTTGTTAGTTTTGCTGTACAACAGCACAAACAGAAAGAGGAATCTATCTATATGAAGCATAGACTTTTCTCATTCCAGTCAAATATATTATTGAAAAATAGCTGAACACACTCATTATGTCATTATTATGTCATTAAGTTATTATGTACATAAACAAAGATGTGAGAAAAATACTTGTGTGACCACTTCTGAACTTATTCTTCTATATCTTTCCTCCAATGTCAATATTCTCTAAATATTCAACATTTGTAACTACCTTTTCTTGAATTTCTGAATATTTAAAAAATAAAACTAATGCAATGAAAAAAGTAAAGTATATGGAGTTACCTAAACCTTTTATCAAAAGCATGTAATCGTGCATGCAGGATACTAAAATAAAACATAATGCATAATGAGTCATATTAAATATGAACAGTTTTCTTTGCCACTGCATCCATCTCTCTGAGCAGTGAGTGACGATGTGAACAAACAATAATGCTTGGAGTGGGAAATGAAACCCGGAGTGGAGTTAGACCAAAACAGCTACGCAATTCTTTGGGAAGACAGGAGAAATTGCTTTCCTCCACTCTCACACACTCTGATATGTATCTGTATGTGTGTGGGTGTGTGTGTGTGTGTGTGTGTGTGTGTGTGTGTGTGTGTGTGTGTGTGTGTGTGTGTGTGTGTGTGTGTGTGATGCAGTAGCTGCGATAGAGGTCACAGATTGAAACCCGAGAGTAAGAAACTCCAGCGGCCTTATCGATCCAACAAAGGAAAGAGCTCAGCACATCTCTCTCTTTCTGTCACACACACAGACAGACACATGCCACTTCAGTCCGTATGAGCTGCAGGAAATGAATCATGGACCACCAGCGTGGAGAGAGACTGGTCATTCAGGCATGTGTGCCCTTGACAGGCATGTGTGCCCTACTGTGGTCATTCTCATGAAAGAGCTTGTTTTTAATGCGCCAACCTCATCAAAGGGCACAGAAATGACTGACCCACCAGAGAGACGGACATGAAAGGGTCAGAGGTACACAGACAGAGAGCGAGATGGGGAGAGAGAGGCAGGAAAGGTCACGTATAAGGGCATTTTAAGGATGATAATGTGGCGCTCGCAGAGGGTGGTCATCTGTACAGAAAAACACAGGACCTCTATGACTGTGAGTGTGTGTGTGTGTGTGTGTGTGTGTGTGTGTGTGTGTGTGTGTGTGTGTGTGTGTGTGTGTGTGTGAGAGCGCAGAACAAGGCCGCTCTGTGCTGTAACAGTACACACAAGGATGATCATATTATCTTCAGGACAGTGTTGAAACTGTAGTTTCCGATACAAGCTAATAATAAAGTAGTTGAATTACAGTCAAAAGAAAAAGCAGCTTAGTTTTCTACACTATACAAGTTAACTAGAAATAGTGTGCAAACTTAGTTGTATAATTGTGTTAAACTTTATATTAACTGCACGTTATGAATCAATAGATAAGCATTAGTAAATAGTCATTTCATCCTTTATAAAGCATTGTCTCAACAATAATAGTCATTAGTTTATAAATAAGCAGTTCTATAAATACAGATATAAATGCACTGTTCTTGATTTATAGTCATATCTATTACAAAGGAGATTTAAAGGCTTAGTTATCTTCCTAACAGAAAAAACACAACACAGAGGATACAGATGAATATTTACAGAAATATTTATTTAAAAAAAATAAGTAAATAAAAATTGGAACTGTACAACAGTTTTATTTGGTTTCTTTTTCAGACGTTTAATTATCAGTTTTTTATAGTCTTTCAGAATATGTCTGCGTTCTGTATCTCTCTGTGTTTTGAAGACAAATGAACCTTTATCTCCTTAGTAAATGTGTTACAAGATATAAATAGTCCTCACTTTAGATGAGCTCACACAATTAGATGGCTGTCAACTACTACATGTTTCATAACTACCAGACTTAAGCATGAACTACAGCAGGAATTTATGTTAATAAAGCATTTATTAACACACTGAGCAACTATTATCATGTGTCTAAATAATGAGATTTATAAATGTACATTTAAATAGTTTATTAATCATTTACTTACACTTTCTAAATGATCCTATCAACCACTGACAACTACTGTGTACACACAATCATTCACATTTTTTTACTTTCATGGCAAAGCTTTTTTTTTTTCTCATAAAACGTTTTTAGTATTATCAGTATTGAAAACAGAGGTGCTGTTTAATATGTTTGTGGGAAAGTGTGATACTTTTTCAGGATGTCAAAGAACAGTTATTAAAGGTTACAATTTACCATCACAATGGTCTTGTCACTTTTGATAAATTTAATAGATCCTTGCTGAGCACATTTTATAATTTCTTTCAAAAACAAAATCCTACCGACCTCT
Source organism: Puntigrus tetrazona (assembly GCF_018831695.1). NCBI lineage: Eukaryota > Metazoa > Chordata > Actinopteri > Cypriniformes > Cyprinidae > Puntigrus > Puntigrus tetrazona. The sequence continues at coordinate 20,938,949 of NC_056701.1, read as the reverse complement.
TTTTAGGTCCAGATGTACTGTATGTAAAATAGACATAGACATAGATAAAATTGCATAGAGAAAAATGATTATGTCAAATAATGTGACATGATTTAATTGAAAATACAGTTACGCTAAATACAGTAAAACACACTGATCTGATAAGTTAACAGGAACACTAGCTGTCACATTTCTGCTCTTTGCCCATTTTTCCCTTACTTGTGTCATTTGTGTCTCATCTCTCTTCTCCTCTCCTCACAGGAAAGAGGCTGATGAGAGTCACTTGAGAGCAGGAACTGCTTCCAGTGAAGCTGAACATGTGTGTGTGTGTGTAACTGACAGCACTTGCAGATGCTTTATGATTTACAGGTTCCATCTGCAGAGTTATCTCTGCTGCACACATTATGCTACACTACAGCAGAGCACTTCAAGGCACACACCTGAAACGCTGTTTTCACAAACGTTCAGTTAGTAAATCTGATAAAAGTGGGTGTTTCGCTGATACCAAAGCATTGCTCTGGGGGGTTTTAGGTTGCTGTTCTGGACTGATCAAAGTTTGCTCTTTAGAAACCATCCATTTTTTGCAAATTTGCTTTTTTGCCACCACACTTTTTCTTTTTTTTTTTTTTTCTTTTTTTTTTGCATTTTTCAGCTGCATTTAAATGTGGTTTGAGTGATCCAATAACAAAGCTGTTCAGGCCCCCGTTTACACCTGTAGTTAGCATTGTCCACCTGTGATCAGATTACCTGAGACAGATGTTAATCTGGGTGTGACACACGCATGAACCAAAGGGCCAGGGCTGACACTAAACCCCAAACTGACAGATCCAGCCCACCCAATCCCCGTCAGCTGCAGCAGCCATAATGACCCTCACACACATATAGCCCCGGGCTTCAGACATCAGACGCTCCCGCCGCCCAAGCGCTAGCACACTAATGCAATGACACGCCACATTACATGCCCTCTCTAGCCATGAAAACAGAGCTTTCTCTGTGTGTTTAGTTGAGCGTGAGTGTTAAAGAGGTAGAAAAAGGGCCACCATTTCACTTGCTGGCCACAACTAGAGCGTCTCTTTGGTAACCACAGAAACTAACAGAAACAAACATTCTACATTTAATTAGTTTGCAAAGTATGAAGGACGTATTTTAGGGGACATCTTGAAGCGTTACTAGCTAAATAATGACCTCGTGAAATAATACCAAAAGGTGCTCTTTGCTTGGGTTTAACACAACTTTTAGGTCCAAAAAAGAAGAATCCAAGGCCCTTCTTCTGGTCTGAAAAAAGTTAAAAGTTTTATTTTGATAATAAAGTAATATTATCAATCATTTGAAAAAGAAAGTCTGCAACTAGTGGCACAACATGGAACTGCAACATTCTTTATTTTTTATTTTTTTATTCTTTTTTTTATGCTGACTTTTTATAAAAGACATAAGGCCAGATGAAGTTTACTGTGCTTTTGTATTACCTGTTGCAAAATCATTGTGATCCACGTGCCTGCTTTTATACATTTGTGTTTTTGTACATTTGTGTTTGAATGTGTCACTGGGTTTGACCCTTTGGATTGTTGTGACCTCTGTAACGAAGGGGCTTTGCACAGAATATCCACACTTTGACCTTTAAACTGCAAGGCCGCAAGCAGACACATACGGAAATGACCCAGACTGATCCTTAAACACACGAAGGAAAGCAAACATTGTGACTGAGAGAAACTAGCTGTTAGAAAGAGTGTGAGAGAGATTAGACTCAGTATCGTAGTATATAGCCAAACAATTAAAGCTTAATAGTTGTTGCTAAGTTAATGCTCTACCATGTTGAAAACATGCCCTACACAAAACCCAACCCTAAGCCTACCTGATAGTGTTAACAAATACAAAAGTCATATAAAACACATTTGTTGATGCAACCGTTTGCAATTTGTTGATATGTACTTACTGGAACATATTTCGTGTCTCTAAAAAGGTGCACCCATTTATGACATTAGACCAAGTAGGGCAAAATATGTAAAATCAAATATTTTATTCTTCTTATATCTGTAGCAAAACATTCCTTTTGAATGTAATTTTGTATATTTTTATTCAGTTTATTTATGCTATTCTTTGATTTTGATTGTGTGTTTGCACAGGGTATTATTCTCTCACCGTGACACCATGCATCTTCGTAGGGCGTGCAGTTCCTCATGAGAATCTCTATCCCCTCCTCACAGATGGTGCAGGGCAGGCAGGGGTCCAGCGTGCTCTCCCGGTCAGAGTAGGTGTCGTCCAGACACTCCTCGCAGAGTGTGTCGTGGGTGTGCTCGCAGCGTATCAGCACACCATGTCCTCGTGGACACACGGTGCACGGCTCGCACTGGTGCGTCAGATCGTCCATGAAGAAGCCGTAGTTGCACACACACACAGCGTCGTTCGAGTCGGTGCAGGGGGTCTGCATGCGCATGAGACCCGTGCACTCTCTACACGTCTGACACTTCTCTGTGTGACTGAACGTCTCAGAGTACGTCTCGCCTGGAGACAAAGAGACGGAGAAAAATCATCAGAACGACTGGATAATTACAACCTGCCTGTTCGCGGTTAATAAGGACCCCTCGGGTTAAATTATTACGTCCTTAGTGCTTTAATTAGAATTAATCAGTCGTGATAGTAAAAATAAGACACTACAGGCGTGTGTCTTAGATGTGTGAAAAAAGACAAAGCGGAAAAGTTAGTAATCAAGGAAAGGAAAGATCTGTGTGTTTCCATTTCAGTATGGCAATGATTTCTAGTCTGCTTGGCATTTATTGTATACATAGTTTAGTTGCTTACAAACCCGACATGAAACAGACTTCAGATTTGAGAATAGCTGTGCAGACCACAGGTTTGTCCACACATGTAACATCATCCCATTAGCCCCGGCTGGCAGATGTCTCTCTTAATGGACTTTTTTTAAACAAGCGGTGATGGTGTTTTTCCACAGGTATTCACAGTGTGACACTAGCAAACTTTTTTTCAGTTATGTACATCTATGACACTATATACTTTGTGTTTTATTAGCTCTGCATTAAATGACAGAACTCTCAGTAAGTTTTCTACTTTTTGAAATCATGGAAATTCTGTTGTAAATTTTTATTTTGCTTTTGGATTAATGGGAATGAAAATTATTTCTTATAGTTTTTATTCAGTGCATTGGAAGTTTACCCATCTATAATGACTTCCGTTAGAAAAGCTTAAAATGTAGTCTTGACCATATCCCTATACCCTAACCATGAGTAATCCCTGAAATCAGAGGAAGTGATCGATGAACAACACTTGTGTAAAACAACTGATGTAAGCCTAAGCTTTACAAAAACTATTAAATGGTTCTTCAGATCTTCAACAAAGATGTTGATCCTGGAAAATGTTGCACTCAGCAAAACCAGGCTCTGCCCATAGAAAACTATTCAAAAATTTTTTTTTTTTCTGGATAATTTTTTGCATGCAGCCTTATGTTTTATATTATGGCATTTGTAGGTTTGGGAGTAGCCTCTTCATTCAGTCCTGTCAATCATCATTAATCTATATAAGCAGCATCAGTTCTTCCACCTTTTCTTCTTCTGTTTTTGTTGTTCTCCTTGTCAATGAGAGGGTAAACTCTGAGCTCAAACTGAGCCCCAGGTTCGAGCCTCCATTGAGGTTTTGCTGCTGACAGTCACGGCTCTAGTGAGGGGTTCGGGGCTGTATGCAGGCTTGTGTCTTGAATCAATCAGTGTTGTCACAATAACATTTTTAGCAGAATGATTAGCACATGTCATTTATGGCTTAGATGATTTTCTCAAAAAGTTGATTTCCAAAAGTATTCCCCAGTTCTACAGCAGTTGAGAGCTGATGTAAATGGCACTGCTAATTGTTAGTTTTCTCCAGGTATTATAAAATGTATAGAGAATAACAGCCAATGACAGACTGATTCAGATGTGCATCAGCTAAATATTAATGGAGAGGAAGGCATTTACCGTTATGTCAAGGTTCATATTCATTGTGATGAACACGATAGGACTTTTCATACAGTATGTCCAATTTCGTTTTTTGTCGCCTGTCTTTTTCCATCACTTAAACTTTGTTTTGTAATATTTGCAGGGCAGCATTAGTACAACCTAAATTTAGCCCTGATTTGCTTTTTGGGGTTTATTATATAATGAGAGCTTTTCTCGAGAAGAGTTTCCAATATGCGAGTTTGAGATGAAAATAAAACATTGGGGTGAAAAATTGTGCGGAAAGCTTTAAATTATTCAGAGGGTTTATGTTTGCTGAGGCTTCCAGTGAATTCAGGGTTTGCTGTAGGACAAAAAAAATAAATAAAGTGTGACAGGCTTTTTAGATGACGTGGACTTCTAAGGCTTTGTAATGTAATCCCTGCAAATTTGGGATTTAAATATCTTTCCCTAGATCTTAAGTTACTCTGATAACAGGAGAGGAGAATAAGAATGTGTTTGTTTGGTTTTGGTTTGTTTTCGTAGGAAAGATAAAGCGTTTTATTCTGTATAAGCCAAGTTGTTTTAAATGCTTGGTCAGAGCCATGGTAGCTCTCGCTTGTGTATATGCTGTCTGCTAACTCCCCACACAACTAACTTTCTATTTAAAGGCCAATTCACACTGCACCAGCGAATGTCGACAAAGACGACACAAAGACAACGTTTGTTAGATTCTGTCTGATTAGTGTCTTACTGCTGTTTGTATCTGATGGCGTTATTCAGAGCTTTTTTCCGCTGAATCGGTATTTGTTGGATCTTAAAAAGTCTCCTATACACAGTAATAAAATAGAATACAGAGACCTTTGTCTTTACTTTAGATTTGCTAATATAGTGCATCAGCAAAAAATTCGCTCAATTTTGCAAGTCCACATAAAAGGAATTCTGGAAGAAACATCTGAGACAAAGTTGATAATTACGTGAAGCACAACTAACACAACACAACCTTTCTGAGCCCAACATGTTCCTCTGGGCTATCGTGTGAAAACAGAAGGTCAAGTATTCATTCCCCTGTTGCACAAAGCAGTAAAATTTGAAACCTGTTCAGACCAATTTATGTTGTGCACATAATATATCATTACCATAAAAGGATCTGACAGATACATCTGAACTATTCTATTGGACTTTCAGCTCCTCTTTATATTACAGCCAAGATCTTGCAACAGAAAGCATAGGAATGTGAACAGGATGTGAACAAGACATCATAGGTTGAAAAGGCGAAAGCATAATTTTCGCTTCGGTACAGCAAAAATGAAACTTTTTTATTTCTGCATAAACACTTAGGGGTGGATTCGACAAGCAGAGCTGTTAACACCAAATAAACCAGCCATATTTGTCTGAGGAGGAAGATAATATCTGAGAAGGAAAGCGGTTCTTCACAGCAAGCGGCAGATACACATCTGCACATTCATGAGAAATGTCATTACCAGCACACTAATCTAACACTTCTCCACATACTGCATGACAGTTTTTTTCTTCTTTAGACTGGTCCGACATGCAGTAAGAGGAAGATATTATCAAGCTGAGGTATTCACGCAAGCACAAGTGGACTTCTAATCTCTCGCTCTCGTGTCTCTCATGTGTGTTCCTGGGCTTTCATTCTCATGGTGATAAATAAATAAACAAACAAACAGAGATAGGCAGAAAAACATCTTTGCTGGAAATGTTCTTGTATTCCTGGAACACAGGAAAGCTTTCCATCAAACACCACCAATATGAAACAAAAACAGGCCCACAGCTGTTTTCCAGAGGAATATTTCGTTGCTCAGAAAATGCCTGTCCATAGAAGATGCCTGTCCAAAAAAAATCTGCCATTTAGTAACCCTCATGACGCTTCACATTTAACTCACTAATTCAAGAAATGGTGTAGAAACATAGCTAGTAAATTTTGAACCAGAAACTAAGTACTAAATTGTATTCCACTATTCTTTGTTCTGCTGCGTAATTCTGTAAGAGCTATAACACTGACACTACTAGCATAGCCCAGATCATTAGTTTATGGGAAAATTTGTTGAGATCATAGTAAAATTTCTAAAGACTAACTGAGGACTTATGAGCTAAATGTGGCCTAGCTGAAAATGCATGCTCACTGGATCCCGCTATCAAGAGGAACATACAACCTGAAACTATAGACAAATATTAAGTCATTAATAACATCACATTTAGGGTTTTCCTTGATAAACGACCTGCTTTTGACCAATATGTCTGCTTTGCAGCTGGAAGGATGTGTTCACGCCTAAGGTTGGCCTGAGGGAGAGGTGTTCACCTCGCTGCCATACTTTGGACAGAAGCACTCCTTGAAAGACTCAGCGTTCTTGTCATGTTTGCTCTTGTTGTGCAGGTGATGTTAAAGCTAATGACTTGGTTAGCTTAATCGAGGCGTCTGAAAATGCGAAAACAACTGCTCAAACATGTTGTTCTGACAAACGTGAGATTGCTGATGCAGCAATAATGCTGTTTTTAAATTATGCTTAATTCAAATATAATCAGTTCCCAGACTAAAAGATGATAAATTAATCTTCATTGATTAGCTTTGACGTTGGGTACAAAATGCTCCTACAGTGTACCATTTTCTATATCACTCTGTAACACCCTCATTTACACACACACACACACACACACACACACACACATAGAGACTCAGTAAATGATGTTCTTTCTAAAAGCAAAGAGCAGACTGGTCTCCAGTGCTCGATGAGAGAAGAAGAGGATGATGGGTAAACATATGGGTCATGTGATGCAGGCCACAGTGATCTGTGAAAGTGTCAATTCAGCCAACAACCCTTTTATCCCATCTGTTTGTTCTTTCGCTCTCCTTCATTATTTATTAATGGATGGATATGACCTCGTTCTGCAGCGGAGAATTTAAAGATCAGTCCATTTGTCACCCAACTAAGGCTGGCCATGCAATACAACTAAATAATATATCCGTATTTTTCTCAGTATCTATCTATAAATAATGGTCACAAAAATGGAGCAATTTTAAGTACCTTTTATCATAAGTAATTTTTATCACAAAGTCATTATCTCTCTCTCTCTCTCTCTCTCTCTCTCTCTCTCTCTCTCTCTCTCTCTCTCTTTCTATATATATATATATATATATGTGTGTGTGTGTGTGTGTGTGTGTGTGTCTGTAAGTTATTTACTTACTTTTCTAAATTAGTCTTTTCATTAAGACCTTTATATTGTTTACTTAGACTGATTTGTGAATGCACGCAATCACTAGAGGCGGGATTTATTGCATGAACCAATCACGGCTGAGCATAACCAGTCACATCAAATAATGTCGCATTGCCTCCTCTCACATGACTTTTTCCTATTCATTGTCAATTACTCACCTAAAAACTCACCGCATGTTTTAATCGGACTGTTAAAACTCAATGGGCTGAGGGGAGAAATGAAAGTATATACACAAACACACACACACACACACATTTAATGTTGTCTGTTTTGTGTTTACTATAATATCCCTGACCTTGAGAGAAGAACACATGGCCTCCACGCCGCCTGATCTCCATCTTACTTTCATTACTTCTATAGTTTGACTTGTTTGAGTTTATTTTAAACATTTCATCTTTATGTAAAGTAAAGACTGTTGTGACATCCGTGTGTAGTCTGAGCATTCAGCTGTGAACAGGCGAACGGAGCACCAGCCGGGTTTTCGCAGGGATGCACCTGAACGCAGCCGTCCCTGCACTGATTATAAACACATATCACAACACTAACAGAAACAACAGAGCACCCCTCACACACACACACACACGCATGCTCTGCTGATGACTGTTTACCCGCGCAATAAATACCTTCTTCACACAGGAGCGGGCCGATGGAAAACGTCTCTTCCTGTGACGTCGTCGGCCCAAGTCTCAGTGCTTTCATCCTTTTACAGCTACAGATAAATCAGCCAGGTGCACGAGATCTTTTTACACTCTTTCAGAGCTGCTTTTCTGCTTGGCTGTCATTTGCTGGAGGAGAACTGTAACTGGGGATGTTTGCCAATATTTTGCTGGCACATTTTAAAAGGTTCTGTGAAGTAACTTAATACTGAATGGGCAGAGGGAAAACGTCCATTGCGTAATGCACTGTATTCTGATTTATAATCGCAACCATATCGGTTTATCGGAACAAACTGGAATGTATTGCTCTCTCTCTTGTTCTGTTTTCAAAATTCAGTTGTTCCTTATTAGTATGACTGTTTCTGTTACAATACGGGTAAAGTAATAAATCAAAGCTGCGTGGAACAGTAGAGCGGCTGCATGTAGGCCAATAAAAACAGCAAAGGCTCCAGTCCTGAGTCCTGCTTAAATGTTCAGTGGCATTAACCTCTCTCTCTCTGTGTTTTTTTCTTTCTTTCTCTCAGATGAATAAGAGTGGTATTAGTCTCAGTCTGGTTTGGTTAGGGCATCTGATGTTGCCTGTGGTTAAGCATCATTATTTAATGCTGTTATTTCCCAAATCCTCATCAGTCATTAGTCAGCTCTGTCGCACAAGACACACTGATTCCAGTTCAGCACAGCTCTCACAGTAACTATTACAATAAACTGACTTCCATTCACAGTTCTCTTCAAAATTATGTATTTAAATTATGATGTATAAATATATGGGTAAATGTCACAAAAATATGTCCAGGTCATGTTTTCTGTTTCCATTTTTGCTATTTAAAGAGTTTGTATGTTATAATTTCAGATTTCCATTTAAACCACTTTTCATAAATATGTTTGTATTAATTATCAGTGGTCATTCTTGCTATATTAGACAAGGATTTTTAATCAGGTTAAATTGTGTCAATTACGTTAATGTAAATCATTTATTTGTTAATGTTTTAATTTTTTGGCTTAAATTAAACAAATGCTACCTTACAAATAAATGCAGTAATTAATTAGTACATATGTGAGTGGGTATTGTCTATTACAATAAATTTTTTTTTAGAGTTTGGCAAAGGAAAACAAATAAAATTGAGTGAGAGTAATTTGAATGAGTAATAAAAAAACATGATTTTTGGAGAGAAAAAAGTTATCTGTTTTGGAAAAAAAATCGCTTTATGTACATAAGTGAGCATTTATTTAATTAAGTTGATTATGTGTTGAAATGTGTTTAAATGTTGTTGACAGGGTTCACTTACATGAATCACACCAATGACTTTGTGGTTGTTAAGCCAAGCTAAAAAATTATTCATTACTGAATCAAAGTAATCAATGGAAAGGGATATCTGCCAGCTAGCATTGTGTGAGAATCAAAGATGTTGGCCAGACTGAGACAGTGGCTGTGATGGTGAGAGGTTTGTGTGTGTGTGTGTGTGTGTGTGTGTGTGTGAGAGGCAAGGGGAAACAGAGAAAAATGGACAGCTAAATATTTCAGTAGTTACTGATGTATGCTTGTGTCTGGTAGGGGATGAGGGGGCGAGGATGCGTGAAAGAGGCATGCATGCGTGTGTGTGTGTGTGTGTGTGTGTGTGTGTGTGTGTGTGTGTGTGTGTGTCTTTGCCAATGCTGCAAAGCGACAGGAAATAAGCGCAAAGGTGTTTTTTGTAAACAGGAAGCTTGTTTTGTTACACTAAAAATGAATGCAGATGCTTTTCTAATATAACATTCACCATCTTTATTTATATCCCACACAGACTGAAAAAAAAAACAAAAAGCACCCAGTTGGGTTATTGATGTAAAGTGTCCTGTCCTGAAACATAAGACCTCCTCTATTTCAGGCCTGCCGTCCTAAGTGCTTCTCACTGTGAGCGCTTCTCTTACTGAGAGCAGAAAGTAGGATAGAGCCCCTTTAGGAAACGCTCGCAACAAAAGAATGAGACCTGCTGTAAAATGGGTGAAAAATGTGTCTTGTCATTTCCAAATGTGCCAGTGCACTCTCTAGATGTGTCGGTGAACGAGAAGAATATGCAATATTTATTTAAAACGTTCTATTCTTTAAAGAACACAAACATATTTATCGGCACAACTGTTTTCAGCATTAATAATGATAAAAATGTATGTTTCTTGATCAGCAGATCGGCATATTAGAATGATTTCTGAAGGACTGTGTGACACTGAAGACTGAAATAAGCGATAATGCTTATAATTCAGCTTTGCTTCACAGAAATAAATTACATTCTAAAATATACTAAAAGGTTTATTTTCTATATTAGATATAAGATTTCACAGTAGTACAGTTTTTACAACATTTTTGCTCAAATAACTGCAGCATTGATGAGCATAAGAGGCTAGATGTTCCTATTTAAAGATTGCGGTGACATTGTGTGTCTTTCAACTTGTGTCCATCTATCAATTGCTGTCCAATCTGTTGCTCTCTCGTTCTTGTTTTCCTCACAAACTATGAAGCTAAAAACCTGGCCTAAATGAATGCATCAAACACGCATTGACACACAGCAGCTCATATACCATTCCTGAGTAACTGCACAGTTGCTCTCAGCCTTCTGCCTGCTTTTTTTTTTCTTAGTACATACGTGCACGTGCGTGACTGTGTGAGGGACCGAGAGAACAAAATTATGTGTTAATAAGTATACGTGTGTACGTGAGGGACTAATTATATGTTAATGAACTGATTAGTCTGAAAGTAAGTGTTTGTGACGGTGTGAATGCAAATGAAGATTATGAGTACATGAAGTATGCATGTGCATGAACACCTCTGTTTGAGTCACGGCCTACATGCATGTCAGCGTGTGGGTTGCACTCACTGTCTAAGCACTGACTGCATTCAGTCTGGGTTGCCCCGCACTCCTTGACCACTCCCTCTCCTGGAGGACACTGTAAACAGCACTCCCCGTCATGAGTGTAATTGCCCGACTCACACTCCTCGTCTATGGCCCGCTCCAGCTTAGAGCCAAACACCAGCCCCAGCTGCAGAAAGAAAGAAATGACATTATTATTCCATCTCTCTAGGGCTCCACAGGTTCCTAGTCTCCAATTACCCGTAAACCCCTGAGATATTTTGATGTTAATACGTTAATTAAAGTGTTTGCAATGAAATATAATCATATTGATATTCCTCAAATGCTATTTCCTTCTTATTCTCTGCTAATTGCTGCAATTAATTCAGCCTGAGCCACCTACAAACTGCATTTAAATGTTGTTCTGCAGACGGTTTTAGTGGTAGATTTGGTTAAATCTCCCATTTGAAAGTAAATGCATCTTAAATTATGCAAAGCAAAATTACGATATTAAGTCTTGTTTACTGAAATAAATAATTAAAAAGGTTTGTTTATGCTTTAAACAAGCGCCTTTATTTAAAAAGTCCTGTTCTACATGAACATACATTTTACCTATTATAGTAATTACTTATTATAACTGGGTTTAAGGGTACTAACTAAGTTAAGATTGCCCAGTACTTCCTTAGGTAACTTACTTTAAAATAAGTTTAGATATTTGGGTTAAACTTAAAGAATCCCTGTTACAGTGTAATTACACATTTAATTACTGGGAAATATTAATTAACTACATGCACTTACTATATGGTCGGGGTTAGGCTTAGGGTTACTTGCATATAATTAAGTGTAATTTATTGTCATTATAATAGTAAGCACATATAATATGTAACAAGAACACTCTTAAATAAAGTGTAATGCTGCATTTGTGCTTTTTTTTTTTGTGTAATGTATTTTTCCAGTTACTCCTCACTGTCCATTAACTCCTTTATATTTGCTGCATATAGGACCGCAGTTTGGTAACAGCTGCATCACAGCATATTGAGCTGATTGCATTTCACTGGTGTGTCCAAAAGCTGGGGCGTGTTGAGCAAGATGAGACAGGCAGTTGGAGTTATACATATGTCTGCTGCATGTCCAGCTGTTTCTCTAGTATTGTCGTGGGTACGATTACACATACTTTACACATCGAGGTCTCATAGATCAGAGTCCGCAGACCCTCTTTACCCAAGACATCTATTAGCCCTACCCTTCCACTGTGAGCTTCCTCTTTCACAGGTCCTGATCTGTTTGTTGAGTATTGTCAATAACCCAAGGAGTCATAAACATCTTTACACGGAGGCACTGTAAGAGGTGTTTATAGGCTCATTTTGTCTCAGACGGCAGATGTGTGTGTGCGGTGTCTTTAAGAGGACTTGGAGGCTCATTAGTGAGGATGCAGGCTTCACTTTACTTTAATTTACTACTGTGCCGCTCCGCTCTTCTCCTCGATAGGTTCGATCTGGTCATGTGATCAGGCTCAGTGCTGATACCACCCACACAGTATTTTTCCCATTCATTTTCTCATAGGAACTCTTCAAGCTCTTCAATAAAATGTCATAAGAGATGAACCCGAATAATCAGATCAGAAATCACATTTCAAACTTTGATTTGAACAAAAAAAGTCATTTTGTGTTTATGAAGTACTCTTCCAATCATATGGTGTTAATAAAAATCTAAATTACACAAATTACGTTCTTAAGCAATATATATTGGCTGTCAGCACCAACATAAACCATGTCTTAATCTCAGAACTCCGGCTACGTTTATTTTGAAAGTTTTATGCAATATAATTAAAATCTATTTCTATTTCATGTGGTGTATATGAATGGCATTTTTACTTCTAGAGCCCTGCTTTTGTGCCTTGTAGAAGCAATATCTCTTTAATATAGCTTAAAAAAAAAGAAGTAGAAGCACAGATTCATTCAGTAACCTGTGGATTCCAGAGCATTTTAAAACAAGCACAAACACACACACACACACACACACACACACGTATACAGGGTAATTAAACTCACAGCACTTTTTTTCGCCTTGCATTCATTAATGAATTAGCATACTCTCTCTCTCTCTCACTCTCTCTCTCTCTCTCTCGCTCCCTCGCTCTACCTCACACACACACATTTTTTAATAGAAACCATAGCACGTTGTAACAATTACATTCAATTCAGACATTTCGTCACCATTTAGACTCCCCACAGTCAAAATAAAAAGGGAAGACCTCTCCTTTCCCATGCACATTTTCACCACTCGTATCTAATCTTATCTATCTTCCTATCCACTCTCTCTCTCATACACTCTCTTTGCCCTTTAAGACTCCTCTTTCTGCCCTTCTGCACCCCCCCTTCATCCACATCCTCTCGTTCTCATTCAGAAACAGATGCACCAGTACAGCAGCCAACTCACCCCCTCATTTACTCTCTCTCTCTCTCTCTCTCTCTTCGTCAAACCCTGGCTGTCTTCCTTTCTTTCCTTTTTTTCTCTCAATTTGCATTCGCTTGAGTAAGCGTGCCGATGAGTTAACTTGGCAGGCTTTAATGGACTCCCCAGTATGGAGCATGCCCAATGCTTAAGACATCTGAGCAAAGACTACGTGTGTACGAGTGTCTGTGGTTTGGGAACTAAATTAAATCTGCCAAAATCTCCCTCCGGTCTAATCCAGGAATGTTTGTAAACTCAAATAACGAAGTCTTTGGTATATCCTCAGTTACATACTGTACGCAGGCTTCATTATTACACTGATTTGCACCTGTCTACACAGCGCTGCTACGCACCGGCCAGGAACGCTGCTGAGCTTTAATGCCCTGAAACATCAAGGCTTAAAGATGCTATCACTTCTTTCACCACCAATTAGGCCGCTTCTGTCCCTGCCAGGTCTCTTGTAAAGTGCACCAGGAGCGCAGAGCCCTCTCCAGACGGAGCGCTGCTGGCTCATGTGTCGGCGGATTCTTCACCAACTCTGTGCACCTGGATCAAACTCAATTGCCGGCTCCGTTTGCCATTTTGCAAATCAGATCACCGAAAGAGGTCACGGTGTAATTGTGTTTAGTCAAGAGCGTGTGCATGCTTAAATTGATTTGGTCGGTGTTACGCGAGACTGGAGGTGGTGAGGGTCATGCAGGGCGCTCTGTAGGGGACCCTCGGGGTCACATGCTTACGCACTTTGAGTTTTTCACCCTGGGCATCAGACATATCCCTTACAAAAATGTGCCATGATAAGTTCACACCAAAAATACCCCAGTATACAGTTGTGTTTGCCACCACTGTCGGTGTCAAAAATGATTCTAAAAAAACCTCTTAGGCCGAGTTATACCTTTTTAACAATAATTAGTCAGTGGAAACTATAGTTGAATTAAAATAAAGGTGCCTAAAAGGTTCTCCACAGTAATGCCACAGAAGAACCATTTTTGGTTCCACAAAGTACCATTCAGCCAAAGATTCTTTAAAGAACCATCCCTTTCTTACCTTTTTATAATCTGACGAATGTCTTACCACAAAGAAGCTTTAGTGAAGCAGAAAGGTTCTTCAGATGCTAAAGGTTCTTCGCGGAACCATTTAGACAAAAGAAAAGGGTTCTTCTGTGGCATTGGGAAGCACCTTTATTTTTAAGACACACATTCTGCACACAATCCTGTCTGATCTAAATAGCTACCTCACGCAAGGTACGAATTATGGGCGTTTCGCTTGCTGTGAAGGATCTTATAAAATTACAATTGGTAGACTACTTTTAATTACATATAGCCTACGGTTCAACTGTGAGCATTTAAGTATTCGCAGAACTTACTGAGGGCCTGTATTTTCACCTGACGCTAGCGAGCAGAAATCGCTCGCCCGAGGGCGTAACCATGGCAACAGAAGCAATTTCCGATCGTTATCATACCGAACATTTACAAAACAGAAGTCATTGGCTGTTGTTGTAATTATAGATTATTTATTTTTTTTTTTTTTTTTTTTTTAAAGTAGTGTTTCCAAAACTCTTTGGGGCGTTTTACTAAATTTCGGGTTGTGGAAGATGCATTTAAACTGATCGCCGAACGTATTATTAATATTATTAACATTATTACTCTGAAAGTCATTAAAACACGAACACACTAAACACACACACAGTCAAGTAAAACTCCTATATATATATAAGCTATATATAAGCTACTAAAAATGGCAAACATTAAACGAGTTGAGCCGGTAATAATTCGACCAGCTCGCGTTTAACTGAAGCAACTTGACATGAAAGTTTGGCTCAGTTGGGAGCTGCTCAGTAACGTTGCTATTTCCTGGAACCTAATGCGCAAACCGAACGTGTAGATTAATCTTAAAAGACCGAAAGAGTACAGGATGCGGACACCTGTTCCCCAGAAAGCGGGCAGCTGAGATTAGTCATCACTTCCACAGACCGAGCTCAAGTTCCGCCGATCCCGCAGGCGCTCCTCAGACCCGCATCACCGGAGCATCACCGAGCCGGAGCGCTTCACCTGATCTCAGTTAACCTGCGCGGTCGCCCAGACTAAACTGACGCGTAGAACACTTACCGCTCCGCAAATCAAGATCCACACCAAGGTGTCCATGTCTGAAACGTCCCTTCCCTCTCAAACTGTGAATCTGTGAGTGTGAGTCGTGAAGTGAAGACCAGCCCTCCGACAGTTCATATTAGCTCCATGTGGCTGCTGCTGCTGCTCTCGTGTTTGGGACTTTAGGACTGTAGGGACGCGCTAACTGTCCGGTGCTGTCCTGTACTCCGCGCTCAGCGCTGTCCAGCAGTGCACTGCGGAGGAGAGAGTCGTGCACGCAGAGATGAGGGGGGCACGAGTGCTTGCCAACTCCCCCCATCAGCACCTCTCTCTCTCTCTCTCTCTCTTGCTCTCTCTCTCTCTTTCTAGTATCTCTCTCTCTCTCTCTCTCTCTCACTTTATCTCTAAAACGGAAACACATATGCAGAAGACTGAACGAGCTGGTCTCATTTAGACTCATTATCCACGCGTGTTGCTTCGCGTCGCTTATAGGGGATATGCACGGGTGCATCTACGCGCGCTTACATTGTTAAATCTCTTATTCGAATGAGCGTGAACTGCAATACATCTCTGCACACCGACTCCGTTCCGCCCTGCACTTAAATTAAACAAAATGCATTGTTTGAAAGAGAAAATCAAGTGCATCTGCAAAAAAAGAGCCCTTTGAAACTGGGATGTAAAAAAATGAATAGATGGGATGGTTTGAGTGAATGAGTGTACTGGGTGTGACGTCACGGGACTGGTGTAATCAAGCAGACGCCACAGGAGGGCGACTGCAGCCAGTGAGTCACCCATCTGACATATGAGGCGTGATGAGGCCATAGACGGTTAAGTGCCAGGGATGAGAGGTTTTTACGGGTTTTTTTCCCTTTTCACCTCCATTCTTCCGATGTTATTTCCACCTGTTCGGTGTTTATGAAACACGCGCAGGAATACATGTGTTGCAAATGTGGTTCTGAGATTCGTGAGCGCCAGGGTTTTTATAGAAGCAGGTTGCAAATATCATTTTCTTAATTATCTTTTTCCTTTTCACTCTGTGGAGCCTGTTGTGTGATATTTGACACAGCTAAATTCTGAGCCCTCGTAATTATGAATTATAATTTTATATACCATTTTATACTTTTTTAGCAAGTAAAAACGCTTTCAGGATAATTCTGAAAACGCCCACCTTCACGCCTTTATGCTCTGAAATACTGAATGATTTTTTTTTAAAGTAAACATTCAATATCCTATATCATAGCTATATGCCTTATTACCATAATGTATTAAATGATACTCAAAAAAGTCTTAATAAATTATGCAACTTTGCATCTTAAGTTAATCGATTCTGAGATTTTTCCACTGTCTGGAAAAATACATGTTCAGTGTGTGCATATTGTATAATAATAGCTGTTTTAATCCCATATCAGGAGCTGTTTCTGTCCCGCTTACTTTCTTTGAGACCTATGTCATTCTGGTCTATGAAAATATATATGTGCATAAATAATGTAAGTCTGTGATTCCCCATATGACAGAAAATGCTGAGAGTGAGGAGCGATGATCCTTTGTGCTGATATAAGCTTTAAAGGTAACCTAGACTTGTAACATCAGCTTACTAATCCATTAAAGCCGAGCAAGACCTTTCTTAAAGTGGTCTTCCAATAGTCAGATCTACAGAGACTGCTGACTGGCATCAGCTCACATCTTAAGATCAAATGACACCGGACGGCTGACCATCTATTTTGCACTCGCTTAAGAGGATTCCAAATATCTCTTTATCAGTGACAGGAAAACTGCTTTTTATCCGTCAGTGCAACGTTCATCTGGCACAAAAACAAAGACCGACCTCCTTTATAAACATCTGAACAGATTCAGTTCACTGAACCGATAACATCATAATTTATGCAAACAATGAAACGGCGATGAACAGTGAAATGTTAGTTTTCCTAGAAATACTACTGAACTCAAAACGAATGCAAAATAAGTCTAACTGCGTAGAGTTGCAAGTTAGTACAATTACTTTTGGTGGTTACTCAACGAATCATTTACGACCAGTGAAGTGATTCAATTTATAAATGCATGCGACCACCTTTAGCTAAACCATTTGCGTTCCGGTCTAGCGTCATCAACGCTTTTGCAATCTGGAAAGTAGGTGTTTTGAAACCTGAAGTGTAAGTTACAATAGATCTGGTATCACTGGGATCACGTAGCTAGTCGGAAGCAGTTCTTTATCGATCTGTTAATTTATCAATAAATCCACATCCTACATTGTCGAAGACCACCACCGCTGCCCCTTTCCCCATCCAACACACACACACTTGAATGAACTCACTCTCTGAAATTAAGACATCGCAGAGAGAGCTTACTGATCGATGGATAACAAGCAAGCAGTCAGGAAAGACAGCAAGACCAGCCTCTTTTTTTCTGCCAGTGCAATTAATTCAGTCCGGATAATGAATCTAGTCAGGATAAAATTAAATCTGTCAGGATCTATTGATGTTCCTTAGCGTTAGAGACATAAATGAACAATGTAACACTCATAATGCACAGTTTGTATTTGAAGAGTTTTTTTATTGATTTGAATCGCCTTGATCTCATCTGACTCTTTTATCTATTCTGTTTTAACAATAACACACAGGCTAAATGGCTCGGTATTACCACTGACGTCTTAGTGCAATCAGAATAGACAGTATGTGTTTTATAGTATTATCCTGCTTTGTATTTAATGGCTTAGCTATTACTATTGCTGTCTTGTCTCTTCAAAGCCCTCTCTCCCCTGAGAAAGGACAAGTATGTCCAGATGGAGACCTATTACTCTCATTACGGCAGATTACATGCACCGCATGCCTAAACTGAAAATAGTACACGGCCGTTACATTTGATCTCTGTCGGTAAATATAGATAAACGGCTACACTACTATATGCTATATTAGCATGAATATATGAGTCAGCCATTTAACACGGCTCCAGTATCAACTGACCTCCTTAATGTGAGTCAGCAAAAAAAAGAAGCAAAATCCACGACCTATTTTGCTCACATATGTGTTCAATCTAGTTTGAAAGAAAGCAGGATTCTTTGGTCCGCTATTTGATCTGCAATCATAGTGTTCATGCATTTCTTTAATATCATCACGGTCCATTGTCATCGAGTTAATTGACAGCAGAGGCAATAAAACAGAAGATTTTAATTGGCTTTATGGAAGGGAACTCTTTAGAAAACTTGAGGGAGTGTTAGCAGATTGGCAGTTACTTGATGTACTGTCCTGCAAATACAAGAAGACGTTTCTCATTGCTGCTATGCACATATTGATTTTGTAAATGCTTGCATGCAGACCCTTTCTGTTCTCGTGACAGATATGGATCACGCACGAACCAATTGTTTTTTTTTTAAAGTTGTGAATATGGGAGCATTGCCAGTGTTATCTTGAATGCGTGCAGCTCACGCACACTTTTTGGTTGCAACAGAACTGGTGGCGTCATCTGATTGTGCGTTCTTGTTCATCATCAGTTCATAAAATGCAGTTTGTGGGTCCCGCAGGTTGAGCATAATGAATCTGCTGAGTGTTCGCAATAGTGCTGCTATATTTGGGCCGGGGAAAGAGCAGGTTATATTAAACAATCAGCTGACACTGTCTATAAGCAACGTTAAGACTGTTATTGCCGTATGTATAACAGAAACTCCTAATGTTTAACACTCCCAGCACAAAAAGCTCAAGAGGAGTACTCTCCAGACAAAAATGCTTCCAACGTTTTCTCTCTGCTGCCTGTTACAAATAATCCACACTACAGATGTGGAGCTTTCCCACCCGGAAAGCTATGCCTCTTTGATTCCATCCATATGACAGACGGATCTAAAGCATGCCGACTCCTTGATGCCTTTCGTTTTTGCCAGTTATCACAAACCTGCAACAGGAATGGGTCACCAGCAGCGAAATATGGCGGTCATGTCCCATCCTGTGTTGTGGCTCAGTGCCAAAGTGATGAGTGAGTGTATTCACAGACAGTGGAAAAAAAAGCTTTTGGTTTCTCATAGACATTCATGCTCCAATGCACTATTCAACTGTTTTAGAGGATCAAGCATGGTGTTCTTTCCTATCGGCAGTCAGCTACATCAATGTACATTTCTAACACTAAATTGAGTCTTTCATTGCATTGACATATGATGGCTAATTTAACATCTGTCTTTCGGCCAACAAAACTAATCGGCATGCAGCACAATGTGAAAGATCATATTTAAATATGCAAAACCACTCTTTAGCTCGAATATATCTGAGCATATGTGACCCTGGACCACAAAACCAGTCATAAGGGTACATTTTTTGAAATTGAGATTTATTAAAAATAATAATAAATGAATTCCATTGACGTATGGTTTGTTAGGATATGACATTATAATCACCTTTAGAGCTGGCCAAATGAAGTTCTTAGAAATGCATATTACTAATCAAAAGTTTAATTAATTAGGAAAAGTATAAAATATCTTCATGGAACATGATCCTAATGATTTTTAAAATAAATGAAAAACCCAATAATTTTCAATGTATGTTTGGCTATTGCTACAAAATATACCTGTTGTACTAAAGGTTTTGTGGTCCAGGGTCACATAAACTATGTGAGCAATAGGGGTTTTGCTTTTAGTTGCCGAGAAAGAAAAATGTGCATGCAAGCATTTATATCTACCACATGAGAGAACATCACCTGTGATTGGTTACACTTGATGAATATTCCTTCTTTCATAAACTGTGTGTGTGTGTGTTTCTGAGTGTGTTTCGGAGTCCAGCCAAGCTGTAGGAGAGTGGGAGAGTATCTTAAAAGCACATACGTTACCATCTCTTTCATCCTAACTGTTTATCATGCTGTCATTTTCTAGGCCCCCTTATACCTTATCTAAAAAACAGAAAGATGGAAGAGAGGAGGAATTTGATAAGTGATGAACCCATCAAAATCTCATCATTACTTTCCTATGTCCTTTCTCTTCTTCTGTGTCGTTATAACTTTCACATCTCTAGAACTTGTGTTGAGCTTTCTCTCTCTCTCTCTCACACACACACACACACACACACACACACACACACACACACACACACACACACACACATACACATTCATCCAGTCACTGCAACTGATTACACAGAGTCTGACTAAATAGTGTGTCTTTTGCTTTGCCATGCAAAATAAAGTGGTTTACACAGATGGTACAATAATGAAAATCAGTGCAGCAGTGGTATTTTTAGCTGTACATGTGGTTTGCTCTTATTTGTGCTGATGAAGCCACATTTCTGGCCATCTCAGTTCAGATCTATTGTACTGTCATCCTAAAACATGGTGCAAAAAAATGGCATCACTCTGATTGGCTGATCATGCTGTGAGCGGCATAACGCCCATTTACAGTATGATATTCCTAACAAGCTTTTAGACTTGTCTGACTACTTCAAAATAGTGAAAATGACTAATTACAAAAAGCAAACAACTCAGCCACTGAGACACCATAATTATTCATCATGTATGAATTGAAATTATACATATACGAGATTTGTTTACAAATAAACTCAAGCCACACCCCCATTCCTGTGTCCATCATTGCAAGAATCTGACAGCTAAAACCAAATAATATCAAGGTCGCACTTTACAATAAGATTCATTTATCCACTACATAAGTTAACATGAACAAAGAATGAGGAAGAATTTATGTTAATTTTAGCATTTACTAATGCATTTTTAAATTGATTTGTTAACATTAATTGTGACATTAACTGTGAAGTACATGAACAATAAATTACGGTATTTTTATAAACTAACATTAACAAATAGTGTAATAAAGATATTGTGCAATGTTCATTCATGTTAATTATTAATTAATTAATTAATAAATAAATAACTAATGTTAACAAATGACACCTTATTTAGTGTTACCAATGTCAGTTTTCCTCTCTTTAAAAATACAAATAATAATAAAAAATAACTTTATGGGCTGTTCATGCAGAAAACATGCTGAAAAAATATTTTAATACAAATGCTCTGCTATTATATCTTTATGTAGATGTTATCACACTAAATATTGTAACATTTATTACTGTGTTGGATTGTCTGTAAAAGTCCTGAATCAAAACCAGTTGAGATTCTCAATAGGAAAAGATAACAATCATAAATTTCAGAAAGAGACATCAAGGCTTTTGAGCCTCAATCATGCAAACGATTATATTTCCTCTTCTGGGGTTAAATCAGTTCAGCATATTGTTTCAATCCATTATGCTAAACTTCTTTTCTATTGTGTATGACTAATAATTCAGCCCCTGTTTGATGACTGGATAAAGGTTTTATTACAGAGCTCATGATATCTCATTCCTTGACTGAACTTTCACGCATGACATGTAGCCTGGTAATTCTTCGAATCGGTCATTTCTATCGTGTTCCAGACCATTTGCTCCCAATTTGAGCCATAAGGAGAATGCACACATTTGCACACACACTCCCATATGAGCACTGAAGCATGTCTTTTACTAAGATATATTCTTGCAGTCCCTCCAGGTCATCAATTTCAATTGCAGCCAGACATATATTGAGATGCAACATCAAACACGCTGGCCCCTTTACAATGGAGCATAAACTTTTCGACTGCGTTATTTATGTTTAGTCGTACAGAGAATCAGCACAGTGAAACTCTAATCCAAATATGTCAGGATAATATACAGGATGGGATTTTATTTACCATCTGGAAGGTGTGTGTATCTGGCTGTGGCTGTGCACGGGAAAGGTTAGATGTATGAATCTGGGATCTCACACATGTCTCATCTGAACGGTATTGAAGTCCGGCATATCAGTGAATATATTATTATGAATGTCAAATACATTTCTAAACGAATGGACTTCTGTGTGCTTGTGTTCAAGTGTCAAAGGGAAATGCATCTTAATAAACCTCATGACCCCTCTGACACACGTAACGTGAAGGGTGAAAGGTCAGGTGGAAGGCGTAGTGGGAGATGAGGTGAGAAGTTGTGAGGGTCAAAGGTCACGCTCATCATGTTTGAGCAGCTAATATGAGCTGTATATCATTCGTTATTTACTTGCTTTTCAGGCTTGTTTGCGAACCTCTTTTCTGTTGTTTAATTTTATTTATTTATTGTAAAGAAGTGAAACTTCTTTGTGGTCTTTTCTTTCCATGTGCGTGTGTGTTTGTTTGTCTGTGCATATGTGTGAGTGTGTGGTCTCAGCTTGTGTATGTGTTCATGCCTGTGGTCTCCGTACCCCCTGCTGGTGAAACAGAACACAAATCCTTTCTGCCAAAGTTACACACACCATTAGACAACACACACAATCAGTCACATGACTTTTGCTCAAACTTTTGCTCATGACTTTTGTATTTTACTACAGAATATCAGTTTACATGTTATATATCATATTACAGTTGCATATATATATACACATACATTTGTAACACTGTTTTCATTTGTAACACATTTGTATCATATTACCTTGGCATCAAATTACAAAAAAATTGTTAACACGAGTAAAATAGTTAGCGAGTGTGTTTTTCGATGTCTATGGAAGGTGCGCTAAATTTAATATCGCTCTCTCCTCTGACTGCCGTTATCAGTTTCTCCCATTTTTGTTTTTCCTGTTATTGAAAGTCATGAAAGTCATTTCTTTTGGTATTTGAGCAAATGGGAATGCAAAATATATATGTCTGTCACCCCCCATGCACTGCTTTTCAAGTTAACCCAACTGCTGAGAAACCTGCAAATGAGAAAAAGGGTTGAAAATTAAAACTTTATACAATTATTTAGCAGTGTTTTTGCCAATTTAACACCTAGAGACACCTAAAAGGCCTATATGGTATGTCTGACTCATGTGTGGTATATTAATTCATGTTTCATTTAAAGTGTTATGCAGTTGAATCTCGCTGTCCTTTCTGTCCTAATGAAGACTATCAGAACTTCTGGACAGACCTTTTTTTCTTATTTCTCACTGAGGAAGTCAAAGAGAAGGAGAGGCAATTTATTTCTCTCAGGTTTTGAAGATACTGATGCTGAGGTCAGTCGGAGGCCACAGAGAGCACACAGTATCAGGGCTAAAGTGGTGGTCGCAGGCGTAACATATCAAATGTCCATCAGAGTTCATCTGACACTCTTCTTTCCCTTTCCTCTTCCTTCCTTCCTACCTTCCCCCAGTAACACCCGATCTCATCGCTCTATTCTTCCTTGTCCATGCGTTCTTCTCTTTGCATTCCAACAAAGAGTGAACATTATAGCTTGAGAAGCTGGTATCAGATGCTTTGATAGAGCTGCCTTTTCTAGATGAATTACTCCAGAAAGACATTCTCTGGAGAGCTTGTGCCTGTAATCAAACCATTAGTCAAACAAATGTCTTATGTTAATGGACTGTCTAAATATCAACAGACCAATTAGCTCAATTCAACTTCTTTTAATGCACATATTCATGAAGCATTAAGTTTCTTAATACAGTCAAACAGTATTAATTGCAGTCTCAATGCTTATATAAGCACCTTACACGCTGCATCAATCATGTTCTTTGTGTTTATGGGTCTTCTGTACGCAGCATTCAAGCAAATGAACTGGATAAGGCATACTCTAGTGAGCCGAGAGATCAATAGATTACAATCTGTGGATGTTTCAGAAGTTTCCAAGTGAAGAGTTGTGCTGGAAATCGTTGGCCGCTTCGCTGCTGCTCATCAGAGCTGATGTAACCTTTAGGGAGCACCAGTTCCACTCAGCCATCATGCTCTGCTGGATGCAAATGTTCTGGAAATCCTCTGAATGTGTGTGAGATGGTATGTTCAGGCCTCCTGTGTGACCTGCCAGATTTACCCAGATTACATAGAAAATTAGTTTTTGTTTTTCACTCATTCCTTCTAGTTTACCTTGCTACAACTCGAATTCCGGAAATGTTAGGATATTTCTTAAAATTAAATCAAATGAAAACTAAAATAATTTTAATAGTGTATTCACAATAGAACATAAATAACGTACCAAAAACATTTTATGCACAAAATGAGCTCATTTCAAATCTGAAGCCTGCTGCAGATTTCAAAATAATAGGTAGGACATAGGGCATGTTTCCCATTGTATAGCATCTCCTCATCTTTTCAAAACGGTTTGAAGACATCTGGACATCGAGGAGTTCCTGAAGTTTTGGTGTTAAATCTATAGATTTATTCACATTGGCCCTATGCACACATTTTACTTGCCCAAAACTGCACAAGGGATGAATTTTCGCTCTTTTAAAGTGTTCTGCGTTTTCTACACTCATGGTCCTCACACATGAGGACAGGTTAGATTCATCCGTTTCCCCTTCATGCAAGCCCCTTCTTACTGATGAAACATCGCTCCTCCTGCCTGTCTCTTTGGCTCATCACTCACAGCAGAGCTAGCCTGGTCTTGATGACGCTGCTGTGTACATTTCAGAATTGCCAACAACGAGGCACATATCACGACATCTGCCCCTAGACTAGTAAGCTACTTTTTCCAGAGCTTTTCAGCACCACTGTTTTGCTTTGCTCTGTCCAATTTGAGAGACTGAGAGGATGGTGGAAGAAAGGTGAAGCGATATGTACACAGGCGGAGCAAGATACCTTATCACTCCGTCTATATAGTGCTTTGTGACAGGCCGTTATAAATAATAGTATTTAGTGTAGGCACTAAGTTTCAAATGCTATACATCCCAAATGGTGCACTATACACTATGCACTCAGTTAATTCTTTAGTTAGTGTTGCTATGTCCGCCAAGCCACTCTCACACTATAATGTTTTCATGCAGTGAAAAATACAAAAGCAAAGATGAAACTGACAACACACTGACAGACAAGACAGAGCAGGCTTTTCTGGTATGAAACAAAGTCTCTGCTTTCACCTTTTGTTAATTTTTAAGAAATTCAAACAACAAACACTGTTTTGTGGTCCTTTAATGCATCGTGACAAGTGCCGTAGCACCTTAGTTCAAGCAGCATATGTAAACTGATCACCTTACATGTTTCAAGCAGTACTATGCTACATTGTTGTCACATGACTTTATAACTGCGTGGTTAAACTGATTTTTGATTTTATGTAAAATGTCTTAAAGGCTTAGTTTACACATTAATTACTCAGCCCAAACCGGTAAGACCTTCATTCATCTTCAAAACACAAATTAAGATATTTTTGATGAAATCTGAGAGCTCTCTGACCCTCCAGAGACAGCAAGGGTATAACGCTAGTGTTCAAGGTCCAGAAAAGTACCAACATGATCGACAAAGTAGTGCATGTAACATCAGTCTGTCAGCTGTAATTTTACAAAGCCACAAGAATACTTTTTGTGCAAAGAAAACAAAAATAAAAACTTCATTCCGCATATGCATCTCTGCGCCAGCACAAGTGGAAATGCGTCCAAGAGAGGACCATGACGGAAGTGCAGGGCGGTTCCCGGGGCTGACCTACATCCAGCTTGATGATGTTCAACACATGATATTTTCATCAAAAATACAAACAAAGGTCTTATGGGTTTGGAATGAAATGAGTAATTAATGACAGAATTTTCATTTTAGGTGAACTATAACTTTAACTTTAGGCAGTGTGGTCAAACAGAGATGATAAACATTAAGGATATGCTTCAAAAATAGCAAAGGTAGTATGTTTGTATGTCTTTTAGTTTAAAAGTGAAGAAAGGTATATGCGGTATATACACCTAACCATTAAAAAGTTAGGAGTTAAGTTAATTTGTCTAATTATTACTTTTATTCCGAAAGCATTAAGAAGTCACAATAAATGTGATCGTTAGAAAAAAGATTTTTTATTATTCAGAAAACCTTGAAAAAATATAGATGTTTCCACAAAAACAATTATTAAGCATTAAACACTGATAGTAAGAAAGTGTCTTGAGTATTCTTGAGTATCAAATCAGCATATTAGACCGATTTCTGAAGGATCGTGTGACACTGAAGCCTAGATAACTGATGCTGAAAATTCAGCTTTGTCTTAACAGGAATAAATCACATTATGCAATCTCCTGGGGAGCATAAGATACTTCTTTTAAAAACATAAAAAATCTTCCTGACCGAACATTTAAAATGTAGAGTGTACTGTACTGAAGGAAATGAGATTAGCTGACTGTAATTCCCCTGTGCTTCAGGTATACAACAGCCATCAATAAAGAACATGATCTCAACACTGCCACGGGATGAAGAGGATTATGTTGTAAACACAGCATCCAGTGAAAGCTGTTTGTTTGAGAAACCTGACTGAAGCAGACATAACAATGCTGGCTCAGCCAATGCCTGTGTGTCCAGAAATAAAAGATAGAGGAATGAATTTTGTTTTGCTATTTTGTGCTGCAAGATGGCAAGCTTCTCCTTTAAAAAGTGTGTGGCACAAATACATTGATTCTTCTAAATGCTTTGTAAAATACACAATTAAAAAGTCAGTTAACCGAGTTCAAAAAGTTTCCCACATTATTTCCGTATGATGCCTGCTTACAGTTAGTCACTGAACTCTGAGTTTTCATGCTGCCCTGTTATTTAAAATGCACACATGCTTGTCTGTTTCTATTTAATCTGAACTAATTCATAATCATTGTCATATGAATTAAGAAAACGGGACACATTTTTTCCATTTCTACGATAAATAAAGAGCCCAGTTATCAAAACAAAATGAGAGACAAAAACAGTGCTTCTCTTAAACTGCTGGCAATCAATTCACAAGGGAACACTAAAATTAAGCAAGCATTATTAAGAGTTGACATTTGCCCTCCTGAATCACCAATGTAACGTGTAATTGAACAAACTCACTGATATTATAAATCACAGACTGGATCTCAAAGTGCTGAGGTTTAATTGAAACACTGCTGACGGGATTACAGAGCGCCTTAACAGTGATCATGCCTAGTCTCTGCCATCTCACCACCTCTAACCACCCATAATTGCTTCCTGACCTTTGCCCTGACAGCCTGACTTTGACCTGTCACGTCCTGTTCTGGTTCCCGGGGGTTGTCCAGTTGGGGATCAGGAAGGGGGACCCCTGAGAACCAGACTTGCGAAAAACAGGTCCCATAGTTTTAGTAGCAGGGTGAGATATATTGGCTCTGGAAAGCTTGCTGGGAAAATGCAGGCTGCAGGTGGCTTATGTGTAGACTAGAGGGTTCCTGGTGGTGGGAAAACTAAGGGTCTACGTTCGTGAAGCCCCTCTAGAGGCCGGAGCGGCAGGTTTAGAGGTACATAAATGGGACAGTAGACGCCAACATGGTATTTCAGTAGTTCCAAGTGAAGCTGGCCTTTGAGACGGGCCTCCCCTGTGGGTTGTGGCACACAGACAGGAAGCTGAGGATGGATGGCTCTTTTTCGCCAGGGTCTAAATCATCCCTCGTTCTCTCCCTCCCTCCTTCTCTCGCTCCACCTGGAAAAACAGCGGCGAGAGAAATGTGATCCTGACGGAAGGGTAGGCTGCAGAGGGGTGTAGTTGTCTAAGCTGCTTTGCACCATTACGCTAATAGAGATAGATGTGGGCTGGAATCATCTTCCCGTCTTCTCTGCCGGATGGAGAGATTGAAAGAGAGTGAGAGAATATCTGCTTTGAAGAAGCCGTGAGGGCTAGTGTGTGAATGAAGGTGAGAGGAGAAAGGGAAAACTGCTGGGAGTTGAGGACTGATTGTCCATCTCCCACCTCACACACCTTCATAAGTCTTCACACGTTCATGCAGGGAAAGATTACGAACCGGGCCGAATGACTTCAGGGACCTCAGACTGAGAGAAATCCAGTAATGAGCCACTAGAGATGCAAAAAAAAAAAAAAAAAGAATGTAGTACATATAAGAGATATTATTTCTTTCTCCTTAACATTAATTGCGGTATATCTTTATACAAGTGTTTATCTTGTAATGGCAACTTCAATTTCTGAGTTTGTGGCATTACACTGAAAACGTATGTGCAGCAATTAAATGGATAATCACTTGTGGCAGTATATTTAAGCATTCACGCCTTTCAGCATTTCTATAGACAGAAGTTAAGCAATTCACAGTATTTGGCCAAAATAAAAGATTAACCTTTGAAAGTGAAGAATTTATTAACTTGATTATTAGACCTATAATTGTCCACTATTCATTTTTATTTTATGGAAAATTGTAATTTACACCACAAATATGTTTGTATCTTTATTAGTTATATTATCTTAATAGTTTATTATCTTAATATACTAAATACGCTACTTAATATGCTGTACTTAATCAAAACAATCAAAATTAACCTAATAAAAAAGTTGGTAACACTTGTGGTGTCCTTATTACATATTCTACACATACTATTATAATAATAATAAACTATGCATAATTACATGCAAGTAAACCTAAGACAAACCTTTATCCCATCTCTAACCGTATAGTAAGTATAGTTAATATTATTAATTACTTAAATGTATAATTACACTGTAATAAAGAACCAAACATTCAATATTTTACATATAAGCATCTCATGTGACCAACTTTAGATGTCTACAAACACAACTGTGCTAGTAAATAACTGAAATGTAGTCTATGCATTTTACATCAGGCTTCAGCTGATAAAAAGGTTTTAAACACTTACTTTACAGTAAAAACAATGTCTGTCTGCTTATCATACTGCTATGGCCCTTCTAAGAGTAAATAAGATACAAAGATGTCCTTTTAACGGTAATGGCCTTTAGTTGTACCTAAAGATTGCATTTTTGCACTTTTTTTGAGAGTGTAGTCTTTATTTCTCATATTTGCAATAACATGTCTTGTTATTTGGACATGCATTTTGTAATTTTTTTATCAAACGCAGGAGAAAAATTAGAAGCTGGAAAAAAAAATAAAGCTCAAGATGACACATCTGTGCCTCTTCTCTCCCTCTTAAACTTTTCACTTGGCCTGTCAAAATCATTGCGGTGTGGTGTCAGTCGTGAGTCCTGTATGACATCATCATAATGAGCCCATAATGGTGTAATGCGGCTCCAAATCACCGTGTCTCATTTGAGACCCACCTGGCCCTTAATGACAAATGACACAGCGAATCAGTGCACTATTCTGTGGAAATGACTTCAGGAGTGAGTCACCGGTAGAAGCGAGCCGTGTTCAGTCTTAACAACAATCGAGCCCATTTTAACAAAAGCTTTAGCCTCTTTTTTCTTTCTCTCCTTCCACAGGCAGTGATGGAGAAAAGGATTGTTGCACATTTGAGAGCTCGTGCTATCATATATTCTCTTGATGTCTTTGTCCCATCAAGGACATTTTGGATGTCCTACATTATATTTTATGTGTTATAAACAGGGCAGTTGCTTAAATGAGTGTGCTGTACTGGAGTGTGCTACAATTTTAAGATGATCTCTTGCCTGAATTAAATTAATGAGACAAGAATAATTCTACAAAGGATAAATCTAGTAATTGGACAGTTCTAGACTTATAGAGGTTTAAAAATTGCTGTAACATAAAAGTCACAGTTTAAATCATAATTCATTGAAAGTAAATAATTTATCAATTTTATAATATCAGGTAGCACTTCATTTTACATTGACTTTGTTACAAGTTATATGCACTTACTACAGTTAGTAGTATCTGTAGTATATATATATATATATATATATATATATATATATATATATATATATATATATATATATATATATATATATATATATATACACACACTGTATATAAACTAACTGTACTACTGTAGTAAGTGCATATAAGCACATATAAAAAGTTAGATGCAACTACACAGTGCATAAAAAAATTCTTCACAGTGATGCCACAGAATAACAATTTTTTGTTCCAAAAAGAACCATTCAGTCAAAAAACCATCTCTTTCTTTGTAAACAGGCCGTTTTGTGTCACCATTGACTACCATGGTAAAAAAAAAAAAATCCTACTATGGGAGTCAATGGTGGCCCAAACAGCCTGGTTCCAAACTTCTTTGAAATATCTTTGTGTTCAGCAGAACAAAGAAATTCATACAGATTTGGAGCTACACAAGGGTGAGTAAATTATAGCACAATTTTCATTTTTTTGGTGAAATACTCCTTTAACTTTTATTTTTTCATATCCTACTGAAAAAATACATGGGCTCGCTTGCAGACGAATTTGGGATTAAATGGGTTAATAGCTGCTGCCATCGTGTGGCTTTTCAACGACAAGTTTACTCGTGAAAGTGTGTCCTCCAGCTGTTAGAGGGCGCTAGAGCTGTAGGTTCGTGTGAGCTCGGGGACACGCGGAAGCACGAGCACGCAGTGAAACGGCGAGATGGTCGTGCAAATAAAAGTTGAATACTGGTGAGTGATTTTACCATAGGCACGTCTGTAAATTGTCTATAATTCTATGTGATTTACAAACACCTTCTATTCAAGTGAAATGTTTTAACGAATATGGTCACGTTAGATTAAACGTCTCGCTCGGATTGCCTGCTTTGCTGTCTTTGTTATTAATATAATCCTATTCGTTCTCTCGTTTCCTTTATGTATTCATGAATAAATTTCATATAGTAGTTAATCATACATCAGGTTTTAATACGCTCTGGTCTCAAGAAGTCCTGGCATGACTCGTAAACGTGTTTGGTTTAAAGAACATGTATCTGGGGGATTTAAGATGATCCATCTTCTCTGGGATTTTAGCAGGAAGACTAATCCTAAACTGTATATCTCTCAGGAGAGGGGTTTCAGTCTATACATAGTAAAATATCCTGACTCCCAAGCAACCCAGAAACCACTAAATATATACATACACACACACACACACACACACACATATATATATATATATATATATATATATATATATATATATATATATATATGCCATATATTTTGAAATAAATAAATGAGTAAATAATCCTATGCCTTGTATATGTTTAGGGCTTTTTGCAAAGAGATATGACGCACATCTGATGAACTGTAAGGAAAGTTGTGTGCAATGGTATGAGCTAGATTACCATCTGCAGAAAGTGATCGCAGTGATAATTATGACTTTCAGACTCTATTAGAATGGAGTGTTTTACCCTCATAAAGGTTGCAATGTTCTAGATGGAAGGCCCTTTCTATCATAGAATGAAAAAAATAATAATAATGAATTAAAAAAAATAACTACGACTGTTATCTTATAACTAATTCCTGTGGCAGAAACAAGCTTCCATAGTTCTAGTCTTTCAGGTTTATTGTCAGACATAAACTAGTACACTAGTAACCACCCGTTGCGTGTTTGCCTGGATGCGAAGGTTTGTTTGTCTTACGTTCAGTGTTGTGTTTCAGTGGCGGATGAGGGTACGAGCCCCGCTTTCAGGAGCTCAAGCATGTCGTCACTGCTGAGTTCACTGATGCGGACGTGAGTGGCTTCGTCGGCCGCCAAGGTACCTCGCACATTTATGGCCACGCAGTGATTTACATGTTATGCAAAAATATGAATGTGAGCAAACATCAGCTCTTCTGTTTCTCTTTTCCAGGGAGCTTTGAGATCGAGATCAATGGACAGCTGATTTTCTCAAAGCTGGAAACCAGTGGCTTTCCTTATGAGGATGATGAGTAAACGTCTTGGCGCTTGTCTTATTGTCACCTATAAAAGGTTAGCGAATTTTTCACATGTATGTGTGCGTCTCTCTTTTATCCCATTCACAAGATTATGGAGGCCATCCAAAGAGCCTACGATGGCCAGCCGGTGGAGAAGATCACCAAGAGCCAGCCTCCTTGTGTCATCCTCTAAAGCGCCATCACTTGACCTTCACTTTTGGCTCTGAAAATGTCTAGTTTGTCAAGAACGGCTCTGTTAAAATAGCTTTAACATCTAGGGAAAGTGTATTGATGTAGGATCTTAAACGCCCCTCTTCTTCACTCCTCTGGTCTGGTTGCTGGACGTATATGATTACTGTAACTCTAAAGTGAGCAGTTGCGGTATGAGGCCTGCAGTCCATACATCCTTTAAGCTGGAGGAGAAAGATGAGGGGTTGTTGAGGAGGAAGCCAATGCAAGGGTTAATGTCTTGTTTTTTGTTGTTGTTGAAGCCACATTGCCAATAGGGTCATTGTTCGTCTGCAATTATTTGGGGGTGTTTAAAGAGAATATACTGATGTACTAAAGTGGTCGCTGTAAGAAGGGAATGCCTAAAGCTCAGGTCATTATGTTTGGGTGTCTGAGTAGATAAATTGTCATTTAACAAGTGTCCCTTCAGGTTCACCATCCCATATCGGCATGAAGAGATCTCAAATTAAGGAATTTAATATTGTTGGGTACTTGAAATGCTTGTTTGAAGTACTCTAGGCTGCATTCTAGACCAACTTTGCTTGGTGTCAAAGCTCAGGTGTATTGCCTCTTGCAAGCATTTTGCTTAGTAATTTTTATTATTAGTGTTGTAGTGCAATTTCTTCATTGGTAAATCAAACCAAATAGCTGGTTTGAGGGCATTTATATGACTTGCAGACACTGCCGCATGATTCGTTATTCGGTGTGTGTTTTTATAAACATTACATCACTCATATACGATTAATAAAATAATCTGGTTTTGTCCTGCAATTGTGTTTGATCCCTTGTTGTCTGATTGTGCCTGTACTTTGCTTTTTACATAATGTTTATTATGTTATGCTGCATGTGCTCTGCATTCATCTGTATTCTGTTAATGTGTCACAGACAGAACTGTTTGGTATAGAAGTAGACGTAATATAGGGAAACAGGAAATTACGCTCAACTTGTAGTCTTTCTCTGTCTTTTTAATTAAGGCCGTAGATCAGCCCTAATTTAATATAGTACAGTGGGATTGAAGTTTCATCGTGTGGATGTGAGGACAGTGATGTTTAGCTGCTTATCTTGGTCCAATTAATAATTGATAAATCATAATTTTGACATGAAATAAAATTCATGGACTGTTCAATGTGAATTTGGGTGTGATTTTATGTTCAGCGTGTTATGTGTCACAGTAAGCTTTTTGTCCCAGTATTGGTATAATATTGGTAATGCATATTAAAATATGTAAAATTATTACACACTTTTTACATCCAGTGCTACATGCTGCTGCTAGCTTTAACCTGGTTTACTGCATTCATTAATTGCACAGATATATTTTCACTGTAAAGCTGCTTTGGCACGATCTGTATTGTTAAAATCGCTATAAAGGTGGCTAACACTTCATGCAGCTGTTGGCTATTTTGACACAACGGTGAACTGTTAAAGGGCTCATAGTCTGAGACGAGCAGTTACTGTCCTTTGGAAACTCTAGGCGTGTCAGACAGGTGGAGGTGAGCAGGGTGTAGCCTTTCTGACGCAGCAGGTGTCTCGGTGGATGTGTTGTTTTCTGTCTCCTCGAACAACCAGGTAACCATTACAGGTCACACCCAAAGTCAGGAATCATGGCGCAGAAGATAAAGGTCGAATACTGGTAAGTTCTTTTCCTTTTTATTTTTTTTAACTTGGTCTGTCTTTAAATTAGCCTGCTGTTGTTTCTCGTCGTAAATTCTTTCAGTGCGAATACATTTATGAGTGATGTTTGTTTTTTTTAAATAAGTAAAATAAAACCTAGGGAGCTGCATGTGACCTATTTGGTTATCGAGCACACAATTCGAAAGAGCTGTGCTGCCCATATATTATGTGTATTTACACGGCATACTCTGAACGAGTCTCTTACGGCGAATCGGTTCTTTTGAACAGTTCTTTCAAAAAGCCGGTTCAAACAGCGATGTTGCGATTGATTTTTATTTTACCATATCGTGTGTTCCTGACACAATAGCCTCGTAAATTTACATCCTCTGAGTAAACTCGTATGTAGTCATATATTAGTCATGGTGTTTATTGTGTGCTAATTCCAATCAGAAGTGAGCATGCTTGTGCCCTGCTTCTCTTCTGAAGGGCAGAGCCCTTGAACTGTGTTCTTTTAAAGGTGTATGGTATCTCGTAAAAGCGTTTGGAACACTGTGAAGGGAAGGGAGCGACGTTACCTTGCTAAACAGTTGGACATAAATATCCTCATTATTATTTTTTTATTAATAATATTTTATTTAAATATTGTCTCACTTTGTCTTATGTGCGATCTTTTCAAACTAAGCATGTTTAAACTCGCTTGCACTGCCGTCTTAAATCATATTTCATATCGCTGACAGGAATCAGTTGTTGACTCAAGAACCGCGAGGAACATTAAATGAAGTATTCAAATTTTGTAAACCGGTTTAACCAATTCGATTTTAGAAAAGGACCCAAAAGTACACCTTGTTCCTGAATGGGACATCGCGCGAGGTGGAAAAACCGGTTTAAGCCGTTTTGTACGGCACCTTCTGAAAAAAGGCTAGTTATGTATGCAGAAATGACAGCGTATTTCACACTGAAGTAACCGGTCTTCTATGACCCACCAGCGGCGGATGAGGCTACGAGCCTCGCTTCCAGGAGCTGAAGCGGGGAATCTGCGCCAAGTTTCCGGATGCCGAGGTGTCAGGCTTCGTGGGCCGAAGAGGTTGAGTACACCGTGTCCTTCCTCGTGTAGATACAATATTATCTGCATAAAACTGCATAAATACTTTACATAATTTCATGAACCTTTCTCTTCCCTGTAGGAAGTTTTGAAGTACAGATCAATGAACATCTGGTCTTCTCAAAATTAGAAACAGGAGGTTTCTTATGAAGAGGATGTAAGTATGAAATATTGTGTGTGTGTGTGCTAGTTTATATTCTGTGGATAAATAGCCTACTTTGTAAAGAATATAGCCTCTCTCTCTCTCTCTCTCTCTCTCTCTCTCTCTCTCTCTCTCTCTCTATATATATATATATATATATATATATATATATATATATATATATATATATATATATATATAACTTCTTGTGTCATCCTGGGTTAAATAGCTTAGCCTAGGATCAAGAATAAGTTTTAAAGCCAACACTTTTGAATTTTGCTTGATACACAACCTATAAATGCGGATCATGCTTTGTCACGTAATGTAAGTTTGGTTCTGTAAGACAGTGATTTAAAAAATTATAAATGGAATTATGAGACTAGTGCCAAAAATCTGATATTTAATAATAGTAGATTTCAGCTCTGCACATTCACTTAATAACTTTATAACTGTGGTGCAATCTGGGATGTTGTTTAAACTGTGTTAAATATTTTCTTATTTGATGAACACTGCTTTTGTCTGAAAATCTATAGTTTGGTTCAATTTTGCATAAATTCAAGCATCTAATCAAAGTCTTTAGAAATAATTAAGATATTAAAGGGATCTTTTAATATAAGGAAAAACAAATCCAGTCAGGTCTGTCTAAAATGGCACCTAGTAGTGTTGTGTGTTGTTTACTTATTTAAATGTTTTTTTTTATTTGTCTAATCTCTAGATCATGGAGGCCATTGTTAAAGCTAAGGATGGAAAGCCTGAAAAGATCACCAGAAACCGTAAAGAGTGCATCATCCTCTAAAGCCTTGACCTCTGATGGCCATCACCATCTCCTCTGTCCGATGCTCACAAGCACATTAATACTCCGTCGCAGGAAATGGTTTCATTGTTTTTAAAGCTCTTCACTCTTTCCTTTATCACTTTAGGTTTTTTGGACGTAAATGATTGCCATAGCTCAAAGTTCAAAAGTTATGGTATGAAGCTTTAGTCCAGAAAACTCTGAACCCGAAATAGTGTAATAAAGAAGATAGTGAAGAACAGAGTGCTTTTTTTAAGTTTTATTTCAGTTTTCCTGAAGGAATAATCGGTGTATTCAAGAGATAGCCTAGTTTCACCTTTTAGATACCTAAAACTTACATTTATTGAATAGGATTTCAAAGATAAAGCTGTAGAATGGTTTTAAGTGGGGACAAAAATACAAAAATAATTAGAAGGTAGGTAAGTGGTTAATTTACTTAATTTGGAAAAAAATTTCTTAGAGTACTGAAACTGATTTAACTAGCTTGAATATAACT
Organism: Puntigrus tetrazona; assembly: GCF_018831695.1. Lineage (NCBI taxonomy): Eukaryota > Metazoa > Chordata > Actinopteri > Cypriniformes > Cyprinidae > Puntigrus > Puntigrus tetrazona. Next base: position 20,902,956 of record NC_056701.1, on the reverse strand, counting down.
AATAATTGTGGTCCATGTATTGTAAAAAAATCTATCAATAAATAGTTCTGAAAAATATTTGCAGATTGTTTTGATATGTTGTCGCACATGCCTACCTGACATTTAACTGTTGTGAAGTCTGTCAGCCTTGTGCTAGTAAGCTTATAATCCATTTCATAGCTCTTTGAGAGTCATGAAACATGTTAGATGCAGCTTTGAATTGTTTTGTAGAAATGATTCAGGTTGTAAACGTTCCTGGCAGCAGTAGAGGGCGTTTCTCTCTGCTGCTGCGTTCTTTCAGTATATTTTCTATTATCTCAGTTTACACTTGACGCATTAACAGAATCCAGGCGAAACTGTTTAAAGCGAGCCATCTATAATAAAGAAGATTTCTGAACTAATTGCAAGTAACAATGATATTTATTACCAGCAATCAGTGGCGTGTCAGAGGAGACAGAATAGTGTACTATAAATACTGTGCAATAAACATTAAAATAAGTCAATATAGTGAGTCAATATAATTGTAAGACAAAACGCAGCTAGGACACCAACATTGTACCAAAGTGTTGATGTACATGTACTAATGGTGCGTACATGCTTATTAAGGTCAAGGTAATATGAGGAAAATTCAGTTAGGAGTTTCCAACAGTGCACTGTAATTTTCAAAATGAAAATTGTGTGAACGCCCTTAAAGCAGCGGGTGATAGTTTGTGTGTATGGTTATCACAGAAGAGTCGAGCTGCTGTGTTTTATCATAAAACGCCAGAGACTGGAGGAGGGACACACCTACACATACACACTGTGTGCTGTACAATGTTATATGCGCTGTATATCATACAAACATGCGTAAGGCACGCTGGTTTTATTGTGAAGATTAAAGAGCAAGAACACTATAAATAATAGCAGTAAAAAAAAAAAAAAACTGACAACGAAAAACTCCTAATTGCAGAATTTGATTGATTATAATCATTTCAATAATGTCACACATATGCATTAATTTCCTAATCCAAAATTAAAATCTTGAGTATGTGAATGTCAAACAGTTGGTCAGTCTGAGCAGTTTTAAGGTCATTGATTCAGTGTGACTCAAACCATTGATTTTGTTGTCAAACGATTAATCACAATTAATCGTGATCTAAAATAAATGTATTTCTTTACATAATATATGCATATATATTGTGTATATTTATTATATATTTTTTATTGTTTTAAATCAATAAAATAGGTAAAACCTAGGCTAGTAGCAAATTTAAAAACATTTTAATTACAACTAATTAGTATTTGGGGTTAAAGTAATTAATCTTTTAACGTGCTATAAATGGATTTTTGTTACAAATATGCTTGATAAAATTGTTACACTGAATGACATAATATATAATATATATATATATATATATATATATATATATATATATATATATATACATACACACACACACACATAAATTCAAAAGTTTTATTTTGGATTAGATTAACTGTTTGACAGCTCTACTTGGGGCAATATACTGCCGTAGGGGCCATCTTACCCCCTATTTTGTGTTGTAACAACTTAATTCTCAGATGTTTTTATTTATTTCCTATAGTACAGTTTTTCACCCCATACCTGTAGCCTAGGCTGCCAAAATAACCAAGTGTAATCGAATCTAATCAAATTTCAGATTTCATGATGCATTGCAGTGGAAACTGGAAACTGTAATCAAATTGAATAATTAGAGTAAGAAAAAATAATTGTCAGGGTAAATACAGACTTGTGTCTAACACGCTATTTGTAACGTGACTGTGCCAGACCTCTAACGTCATTTGCTTCCAGTTATTTAAGCTACAAAAAACATTCCAGAAGAAAGCTGCTTGATTCTGCTCATTTTGGTATTTGTTCTATCATTTCTATCATTTTAGTAAATACACATACATCGTAGTATGTGTAAACGCATGCATTTTTTGGTATAGTATTAAACTACAAGTGGCAAAGTCCCGCTTCAGCATTTACACACACTATATAAAGCAAACTTCCTCAGCCTGTCTCAGTAATCACGCTTCAGTTATTGTTCACGGGTCATGTGATGCTCCTCTCTGAGATGAAGTTATTCCATCCTTTAATAGGTCTCATAATTGCAGGACTGAGCATTAATTACTCTTTTAGTCCTGAAAGGTCTCTAGCCACGTGAATGCTGACATCATAAATGTGTTGTCAGTGGACTGTAATCATTGCCTGATGTCCCCAGTGAGAATGTGCTCTAATGCACCTGGTATAAAGGTGTGTATTCTCCCTCGTGGACTTTAACAATGTAGATATTATTTTAAATGAACAATTAGCTAAATTATAAGTTGACTATATATTATTAGAATTCGCTGTATCTTGGAATAAGTGCTGTTTACCTCTTTCCTTTGATTTGGCATTGTGTTTTTCTCGGTTTTCAGTTCTCAGTCAAGACAGCAGCGTAATAATTTGCTGGGGACAGACTTGTCTCAATCCTGCTCCCGAAGGCCAGCTTTCTGCAGGGTTTTGCAGCAACCTGCCTGAAAGTTTCTGGTAATCATGCAGACCTTTATTAGACGGTTCAGATGTGTTTAATTGGGGTTGGAGCTAAACTCTGCAGGAAGGTGGCTCTCCAGGAGCAGGATCAGCTTGTCTAAGAGCAAGGAGCACATTAGGAATAATACAAGAGGATGACAGAAGAGCTCTGTTTTCTGAATCCGTGTCACTTGGGATCAAGTCTAAATGGCAGCCCAAGACCCTTGACCACACAACCCCCATCTCCATGTTTCAGGTAATGCATCACATCTGGTTTATTTTTTCACTGTAAATTGTTATTGCTCATCTGCTTCTCATGTGTGTGGAAAGATAAAATTGTGTGCTTATGTCTGAAAGCTTGTGTAAATTTGAGCACGTTCATCATGTTTTATATGCTGATTATGTGTTGACGCCAGGTTACTGCTTCTTTCAAAAAGTCATTTTCACCCCAAACCTAATGTATCGTGGCCAAAACTGCTGTAAAAATAATGTTTTTCCTAATTCAATATTAAATAATTAAATATGTGGCAAGATTATTTCAACTCTCTCCTTCCATTCAGATTAAAAATGTTATCTATTCTATTTTTTTATGTCAATTTTGGTACTTTCTATGATAAATCAAGCAGTGTAACTGAGAAAATTTCATCCAAGGTTAATATTTTTTGTACTTTTTTGCAAGGGAAAAACTGTATAAATAGTATGAAGCAAATCACAGATTTCTTTTCCTGAAATATTGATAAGGCAAATGTAAGCGCAAAGACATGTAAGCAAAACATAATCTGTTTGGACTGTGTGACCAAAAGCGATGCACTCACTTCTGTGAAGTCAGAGAGATTAAACCATTACTGTTAAATTGGAAAATGTCACAAAATAACTGGCTTTGAAAAGAAAGTGAGGGATAGAGATGATGCACTTTTGGAAAAATTGTAAATTGTATTAGAACGCAACCGAGAAGGTTGACGCTGATGAAAAGTTAATCAGCAAGTGGCACACCTTTAGATTATTGATTTGTTTGGTTTATTTCCAGGACTTGAACGAGCTCTCATTGGCTCAAGGGACAGCAGTGTTTCCGTGACTCAGGCGGAAAAAGGTGACACATCAAACTGATGTGAGGGTCGTGGAGGGGGAAACCCTTAAAGCACCCCCTCCAACCACCTTTACAGGGGTGTCCACCAATAACCATCAAGAAGGGAATCCTTAAACCTCTATGCAGCTTGACGTCAGGAGGCAAGATGCTGTTTTACTGATTAGTTTACCCTGCTTATGATGAGCTCCCCAACAAAAGTATACCTTAAAGGAATAGTTCACCCAAAAATGATAGTTCTTTCATCATTTACTCTCCTGGAGTAGTTCCAAACCCATATGAATTTCTTTGCAGGAAAGGAAGATATTTTTAAGAAAGATTGTAGCAGGCTGTTTTGGGTCACCATTGACCCCATTGTGTTTTTGTTCCCTACTATGAAGTCAACGGTGACCCAAAACAGCCCCTCTGTTACAAAACTTTCTTCAAAATATATTCCTTTGTGTTCGCAAAACAGATATTCCTACAGGTTTGGAACTACTCCAGAGGAAGTAAATGATCATTTTTGGGTGAATCTTACATTATTCTTTATTCTCTCTCTCTCTCTCTCTCTCTCTCTCTCTCTCTCTCTCTCTCACAGTGTCATACTTTGTTTTTATCCAGTTTAACTGTTTTCTGGGAGTGGCATAAATGATGGAATGTTTTTATATTTAATATAAATGTGATTTTTTCTGATACCTGAGGAACTAGCATTAAAGTGCACAATTCATATGCCTTTTGAATCACTTTAATGAGGATGCAGAGTGAACTAGGCCAGTTAACTGAGTCTCAGGGCCCTCAAACTCTGTGCCTCTTACTATGTTCAGTCTTGGACCGGCTTGAAGGAGACTGTTTTTGGGAGTGGTTTTAGGGTTGGGGTATTCCTGCTGTAAGGTGGCCCCATTGATAAGACTATTTCTCTGATTATGGGGGTCTTATCACTCCCTCCCACCACTGAGTGCTCTACGCATGCCGACGCTGGGTTGCTGCAAGACTACGTGACTTTACGTCTTTCTCTTTTTTTCCATTACCTCCATCTCCACCCATGCCTTTGAATCGACCGAGGTCAGTCTTGAGTTGGGCGCTCACAGTGTAGACGCGACACCAGCACAGAGACCCGCCAGGACCACCTGGGCTCAGGTAAGGGCGTGCTGCGCTCTGTTGAACCGTCAACCAAGTGTTTATGACAAGATCTGAGTGGATGAAAATGAAAACAGTAGGTTAAATTGAGAGGGTGGTCACTAGCACAGGGGGTACACCTGCTAAAGGTGCACTGGAAATGTATTTCAAAGTAGAAATAGAACGAAGACTATATGAGTCTGTTTTAGAAGGAAATTCTACTTCAGTTGTTAAAAATGGAATGTTTAATTTAGTTTGTTTCTTTGTAACTGCTTGTCAAATATACTAGCAATTCCTGAGTTTTAATTGTTTCTACATCAATTTAGTATTTTTAGTATACATATCTCACTGTTATTTGCAGTGCAGCAGTAATTTATCAGTCATTTTGGACTGCTGGAAAATATATGTTATATCATATATATTATGTCTTGTATTTAAAAAAAGCAAAAAGAGCTGAGACTGTGAGACTCATGTAAAGGAGTCAACATGCTTGTTTTATAGTAAAAAAATTAATTCAAAATTGTAATTATAAAATTTGCCATTCATTTTACGATTGCATTTGTCTTTCTTTTTAAATTGGTAAAGTGTGATGTGTTTTGTTTATTGAAAATTTGGACATTGTGTGTATGAAAGGTCACATGATTAGTTGCAACATTTTTAGAAAGCGGTGTCCTTCTCACCACTAGATTCATCTTTTCTCACAGTTTTTAATCCCAACTAATGTGGAATTGAATTAACTTCAACACACTTGAAATAATAATTATAATATAAATATAAATATAATATGAATTATAATAATTTTCTAGTGAACGTTGATACGATTTTTTTGTCTTAGTGAAGAATATATTTGTGTTTACCATCTTTGTTGTTCTGTTGAAGTAGTAAAGAGAGTTTTGAAGTGCCAAGACTTCATCTAACTGCTCTGATGTGTTTCTATCTGCCTCTGTCCATGAGGGACAGAAGAGCCCTTATCGTTCGATAGAAGTCCAGGCTTCAGATAATTGTCTGTTTGTGGCTCTCACACACCCTTGTGTTTGTACAGGGTGAGCCTCTGAAAAACACAAAAACTGTGATCTGATCCTCAGCGCTTGTCAACAGAGGCCTCGCTTTTTTACTAAATGAAGTAGTCAAAGACATGCAGAACATTAGGAACTGTATATATTTTCATAATTCGTATTTATATATGCTATTGCAAACAGTGTAAATATTCTATGCAAATAGTTTTGAAGTAAAATTTACTGGGTAAAACTAATCAATCATACACTATATTGTCTATATATATATATATATATATATATATATATATATATATATATATATGTGTGTTGTCTGTATAGTAAGACTTTAATAAATGGGAGTATATGAATAAATGATAACCACAGCCTGTAGCTGGTGTGCAGCTCTTATAGTCTGACTGTGTTATTTTGTTTCTGTGTGAATGAAGGTTATGTGTGAGTTCTGGGACAGAGAGAAGACAGTCTCGATGATGGAAGCAGTATCATTTGAAGGGGTGAGGAGAGCGTCTCATAGCACATGGAGTAGTTGCTGAAGCTCATGCAAGTTGCTTTATTGGCATGACATTTGTGTTATAGTATGGATAGATATCACTCTCTCTCTCTCTCTGTCTATAGGACAACGACATGTCCTATGAGAACAACAGTGAGTCACCTCTACCATCTCCATTCCCACTGTGAGTATCACACATGTAACACACTGATAGAATTGCCAATAAAGTTGCATCTGCTTCACTGCATTTCTCAGTCACAGCTTAAGATTCCTGGCCTAGTCAGGTTATATCAACTAAAAGAAAAATATATTAGAAGAATGCACAAAAAAATGAAGCCTGTTTTAGGACCGTGATATAAAATAATTATGATGATTAATATCCCCAAACTGTCATTACCATGGTGCATCTAGACATTCAGGGTGACGTGTAACTTTCATAATATCAAGTTTATAATATAATGTAATGTAAGTTTATTAGTAGCTGTATGTAGTTGTATATTTTTGCAATTTTTTGCAACCTTCTTTTAGGAATTTCATACCCATTGACCAAACTTACATGCTTCCAGAACAGACGTTTGGGGGCAGCATTTACTTTATTACCACAGCATGGTTTTGAAAACTGGTGAAATAAGCATACTGTTTCAAATAAGCATGAATTAAACTAAGTGAAATACAATACAAATGCAATTTAAATGTTTTCAATTTACAACAATAAGAATAGGATTTTACAAATTATTGAGGTATTGACAAAATACCCATGCAGTGCAAAAAAGAAAGAAAGAAATGATCTGATTTTGGTGGGGAGCAGGGTATATGCATCATACTTTATATATAATTGTATATAATTTAAACTATATATATATATATATATATATATATATATATATATATATATATATATATATATACATATATATATATAATTGCACAGGCTATACTTTTATTAAATTGTCTTATCAGACAGAGGTATTATCCAATAACCTCAAAACATTATATTAATTACGCACATCTCTAGCTCTTCTACCTAAAGCCTTTCTCATTTGAAATAAATAAATAAATCAGTAAAATAGAAGATTACTGCACACTTTCACAGTAGCTACGAGGTAATAAAGGCAGTGAAGTTAGAAAACGCTGTGCCCTTGTGGCCCGACCAGTGACAGTGCGAGGGCTGGACAGAGTGAGGTTTATGCTTCTTGTGTCAGGGATGGCTTGAGTCAAGCTTTGTAAGAGGATGAGTTCAGTCTGCCCTATGGTGCATAAGATATGGTGAG